>NC_088362.1:95243399-95250899 GCF_034508935.2 Berghia stephanieae | reverse complement strand
TGATTCTTTCATTACAGTATGGACAATGTATGTATTGGCAATAGTTAATTTATGAGGGCATTCACTCCTTTGAATATTTTCAGTAACATCAAATTTTTCCCACTTTCTAATGAAGGCATCAACTGAGATTACAAGCAAATTAAAATAAGAAGCTATTTTCATGTATCTTTCCATCTTTATGCCTTTATGTGATGTCTTTTCGCAAATCATTCTTTAGTTTTATCAATTTAAAAGAAATGATTGTTAAAAGTGAGTTACACAGTGTGTCAGAGCTGTTGTCAACTGGTTTGTTTATATCATTCAGATATGGGTTGCTCTTTCACCATTGAAAATTTGACTACTTAATCATTGCATTTTCAAGTGTGTTAAATACATTTGCATATGGCATTTATTTTTCCTTTATTGTTTTATAAAAGTTTGTAAACCAACAGGTTTCTTAATTTCATGTATATAATTAGATAGACGGCGTATATAAGCATATTGAGTATAAGTTTAATTACATTTTACCTAACACTTTCTGTGAAATAATCGAAAAAGACCACTGTGTCAAATACTTTTGCTACCCACTGTGTATTCTATAGAAAACCAACGGGTTCATAGTTTGTTGTTGTAATCTATGAATAACTCACCTTTTACGTTCTATAGGGGATTTACGCCTTGTATTGTGATGATAGCGAAGGGTTACGGTCAATTCCGTATTAAAATTCAATAGATGTTAAATTCCTACCTTTTTTTTTTTACAAAATAACGCAGCCATTGATTATCTCATACAGACGAGGGTCAAGAAAATTGGTTTCTTTAGTTGTTTTTTTTTTGTCTCGAGATCGTTTTACTTGAGAGAACTTCTGTGGCCTTGTATGTAATAGATAAAATCGAACCAATCATTTCCTGCAATTAAATTGGATTGTTTTTTGTTTGTTTGTTGTTGTTTTTGTTCTTTTTTTTTCAATCCCGAAGAAGAGGAAACATATTTGATCGATAAGCACTATTTCAGGGTAGCAGTCAGAACTGCGCTCATTATGCTAGGGTGAGGTGATTTGCTCAAAGTCACAATTTTATGTCGGGTTGAAGTTGAACTCGATACCTTTGAGTTACGAGGAAATGAGCGATTCTTTTATCTAATTAGAGAGGTCTGAATTATCGGTTTCAAGAAGAGATTTACATTCCTTTCCTGCTCCTCTTAATCATCCTCCTTCTTCTTATTAGCATCATTATTATGATCATATCCATCGAATTGATAATAATCTCAAAAACTCGAGTCCTGATATTGCCTCTCTAGTTAAACACCATACAACGCATATTATCCTTCTTCAATTCGGTGTGAACGAGGACTTGGCTTTAAAAAAATATACAACACATCTTAAAATTTTGACAAGAAAAAAATTGTCCTTTAAATATTGATCAATATAAATGACCCTCATCTTGTCCAAAAATATCAAACCTGGGACTTCCTCGTAGTCTATCAATTTTTGAAGGATGATTTGTTTTGGACAAACATTTCAAACGGTAATCGGAAGACATGGAATTTACGAGTTTTGGTACAAATGATAGCCTGACCAGGCAATTTGTAATATATGAAATGGACATTTGGTGTCTCATAGCTTGTTGTAGATGAAATAAAACATTGAGTATTGGGAAATCGTTGAAAAACTCGTTTATCAGACTTGCCTGCTTGAAATGGGAAAATTTTCGTAATTTTCATGGGGTGGTAATACTGTAGACATTATAACTACTAGTAAAATAACCAGATTTCCCTAATAGACTAGAATAATGCTTTAAACTCCATTATGTACTAGCACTGGCACCAGAACGTTTTAATTAACATGTTTTATTGAATTAGATATCTTTATAGGGAATGAGATTAGCTTCCGCGAGGACGAGAGACGCATGCGCACAACCAACATGACGTTCTCTCTCTAATAACTTTTCCGCCGATGACGTCACAGACTATGGGTGACGTCCAATCAAGGGACGCTACTCTTCCACTAGTCTCATTCCCTATATAATGGCTCTCATCTTGGAACCCAAAATTCGTAGTTCTTATGAAATTTTTGTAGCAGTAGTCAGGTCTGTCGTATATTTTGCATATTGGCTTAATCCATGCGTTCTATATGCAACACAACGGATAGTTACTTACCTTGGATGAGCACGCAGCCAAATTAAACATGAACTTCAAATCCTTGTCCTTAGTCTATGAACGAAAAGTGAGTCGAACAAACATTATCTATTGACCACCAACACTTGGCTTATGGTTGAAACCGATTCACAAATCCTTGGTTTATAAAGCTTAGTTAAAGTAAGAATGTCAACAACAAATACACAAACAATGATACTTGGAAATCCCTCTATATAATGTAATTCCAGGCCTATAGAAATATCCTAATCCAAACTATGACACTTCGAGTTCCTCGTCATATTGTAGTTGCAGGCCGATTGAAATAGCACAATGCCAGACACGGCCTGATCACAATGGGTATAAGCACAATGGGTATAAGCACAATGGGTATAAGCACAACACTTAACCCGTCAGGATGTCTCATCCAACAAGGGTTAATCTGCGACATTATAGATTATACCATTTGGCAACAAAACAACTCGTTCGTTTTCGGAAGAAAGGCATTCGTAACGATTTCCATCAAAAGCACCTTTAAATTGTTACAGTTAAGACTAATAAAGCCTTCTATTTCAGCTTTACCAATAAATACATTAATGTTGGTTAATTATACCTCGATTTATTTTGTTTGTTTTGGTTATTTTGACTTAGATATGAAGTAAAAAGCACGCGAATTACAGTCACTGCCTTTTGAATGGAAAAGGTCACCCAAGCGAAACGGATTCTTCAATCCCAGCATTAATGTTGACAAGCGTGACTAATCCAGAGTTTTGTTATTTTAAAGACAAAATAAATTCAAAGTGTAGGCCGATGATTATTTCAAGTCTTGAGCGTTTTCTGTATATGCATTGTATATGCTCAAAGCGCTTGACAAGGGTGATAAGTTAACAACAGTACAAAACGGATATGAAGATCATGACGCCTACAAAGCACTAGTGCAATGTCTTTTCGATAGAGACAACGCTTTTACTAACCAGTACTCATTTTACACCTGAGTTTGGTGAGAGAATAAAAGTAAAGAGCGTTTTCCAACTACTCAACTTTTCACCACCTAAATCGGGACACGAAGCAGAATTCTAAAGGTCAGAAAGCTGTCATTCCCTAATTAGCCTACACGGGTTATTCTCTTAAATGCATTATGTATATTTTTTCTAAGCACCAAGGTTGAGTAGGGCAGTGACAATCCATAGGTTTGCCCAGAAATACATGTCGTGATAAAGCACCCATAGCTAATATATTAAGGTCATTAATTAATCCCCTTAAGCTTTACAGCCTCCATTTCTTGAGCATCTAGAGACTTATTCAAAATGAAGCTTCAAACTTTCTAAGCTGTGTAGGTGATATCATGACAACATACTTATTTGCCTTTGGTGCCAATTTTAAAATTATTATTATTATTATTATTATTATTATTATTATTATTATTATTATATTATTATTATTATTATTATCATTATTATTATTATTATTATTATTATTATTATTATTATTATTATTATTATTATTATTATTATTATTATTAAAAAACCCCAAAGACTTGAGATTTTATACAGCGCAATATCCACTAAACCTGCTCAAAGTGCTTTACAAAGGGTTCCTGACCAAGAAGCAACACTTAACATATAGAACAAAACATGACGCCTGTTAGGCGATATCACAATTTTTTCCGACAGAGACAAAGCTGTACCCCGTCAGGTACCCATTTACACCTGAGTATGGTGTAAGAATTTGAATGACGTCTTTTTCATGGACTCAGCCCTGGACCTTCCAATCCGAAAGCGAGTGTGTATACCACTAGACCACATAGCAATCATATCATCATCATCATCATTATTATCATTATTAGTATATTAATATCATTATCATTCGTTATTATTATTATTATTATTATTATGATTATTATTATTATTATTATTATTATTATTATTATTATTATTATTTATTATTATTATTATTATTATTATTATTATTATTATTATTATTATTATTATTATTATTATTATTATTATCACCATCATCATCATCATCAACATCATCATCATCATCATCAATCGTATCATGCATGACAATCTTTCTTCTTCTTGCACTTCTTTGTGAAATGTGCTCCATGTACGAGTATGCCAATGCTTATAAAGATAATTGCAACCAAAATTAAAGTATCAGTTGCGATTTGTCAAAATTTAAAAAAACAACCAACAAACAACTACTTAATTGGCCGGGCATAATTGCCATTATGAACATAAAAAGTTGACATGGTTTGGCAGCTGTGGAGAGCGAACTGGAGAGAGAGAGAGAGAGAGAGAGAGAGAGAGAGAGAGAGAGAGAGAGAGAGAGAGAGATAGATAGAGAGAGAGAGAGAGAGAGAGAGAGAGAGAGAGAGAGAGAGAGAGAGAGAGAGAGGACAAAAACGCTTCCAGATTTGTTTTAGAAAGATCGTAGCCAAGATTATTATGTTAATGTCTGTTATATCATGTGAATGACTAAACCCCTGGCGAGGTGGCGTGTTATGTGAAGCATACCACCACGATTAACACCTAGTTGGCAGCCAATTGTATGTGACCCTGTCTTTGTGGTTTGTGTTACACGACTCCAGTGATAATGATAATATCCAAATACTTAAGCTTTTATATAGCGCAATATCCAATAGTATCCACTGCGCTTTACAATGGACCCCAGGCCAACAGCAACAAAGGCCGTGAATGGCCAGATACTCATTTTACGTAATAAATGCGGTTAGAGAATGTGAGAAAAAGCATTTTCCAAGGATTCAATTTGCACCTCCCAGAGCTGCACACTAACCAGGATCCTCCCGGTCCGAAGTCAAATGTCGAAGACGAGAGCCGAATGCGCACAACCAACATGAATGTTCTCTCTCTAATAACTTTTCCGCCAGTGACGTCACAGACTATGGGTGACGTCCAATCAAGGGACGCTACTCTTTCGCTAATCTCATTCCCTATACTCAGAATGATGTTTTGCAAATTCGTGTGAAAGTTACTTTAGGAGTTCGACTTTCTAAAATGGCAGTTTGGATGTACTGACAATTTTTTTATGGAAAAGAGATCCAAGCGAGAATATTAAAATTACGAATCAAAAGTATCGAAGGAAAAATCTGCAAACGAATATTTTCTACATGCGATGATTTGACAGGGAGAGAAAAACAAACATCACCAGATAATATACCAATAAATACAAATAGTTTGGCTGATAAATTTGTTGATTACTTTGAGAAAAAAAAGCAAAATAATTAGAAATGAACTATCTAGACTCTTGTGATGTTGTTCCCGACTTTGAAGAATTCAGAGGCAATTCAATTCTTTGCAGAATTTTTAACAAGGGAATTGATGTCTGACACATGATTGACTATCGAATGTAATGGCCGCCGCTACACACTTACTAGTTAGAGCGCTGGGTTTCACGAGAACTGTCGATCCACCGATGGAAAGGCAGATATGAAATTTATGTAGTGATATCTTATTTTGCAATCCATCCATCCATATAATTCTGTGTGGCTAACAAAACAAAAATCACTGTCGCCACACATTGTTTACATCGACGCTGTCAATTTTGATGAAGTAAATATTTACATCTGAAAGCCATACAGTTCGAATTTTACCGGATAACTTCAATCGTCACCTTCTTGACCTGTAATCGGAGATCACCATAATTGGATTCAATAGTCTGATGTCACGTCGCCCAGCAACGGTTCATGGTTCTAAACAAAGAAAATCGGTACTTTTTTATTCTTCATGCTGGCTAGAACTTATCATATGTCTTGTGATCAAAATGTGTAAAAGTCAAAACATGATCAGATTTATAATGTTTTTTTACCTCTGGATACGCTTTTATACTCGTCGGAGAAATATTTCATAAGGGCGTCCGCCATTGTTCTGATAGTTTAAAGCCAATTACTAAGTTACCATGCGTCATTTCGAGGGAAGTGACGTCATGACTATTGAAGCGTAATTGTGCCGAATATTACTTACAGCCGACACCCATACTTATTATTTACGTCACAACAACACGAAGACAGGCTAGATCTAATACAAAACATCATAAAATAAAATCAAGAAATTTGTAAAAAAAACCCATCGATATTTGATTTGATTTGTTCAAACACAGCATCGATTTTTCGCTGAATCTCATTGAGTCCCTCAATATTGACTTCATTCATGTTTTTAGACATCCGTTGTAATGATTAGTTTTCATTATATTATATCAATCAGACTATAAACGTTGAAGGTTACACATAGTTTTGTGTTTTGATAAGTTATATCCTGTTGTCAGATGCTGTGAGTATTTTACCTAAACACATAGCATCAATAGAGGGGAAAGAAATCAACTTCTTTCAGCTCTTTGTTGTTGATTTTGGTCCGCGAGTTGAGTGATTAAGTCTCACTATAATATATATATTAGAGTATTAAAGTTTAAGATCATACGGTTTTGTGTTTTGTTATTATTCATCTGGCGGGTAAATGCTGTAAGTAACTAAAACACATAACATCAATACGGACCTCGATGATGACGATGATAATGAAGATGATGATCGTCGTCATCATCATCATCATCATCATCATCATCATCATCATCATCATCATCATCATCATCATCATGGCTTATTCCTCCTTCCACAACTGCCAACCGAGAAACAAGCTTCTATCCTGCTCCATCCCTCCACTGGAGTCACTAGCATATTCATCCATTCGCTGATGTCTTGTGACCATTTTCTTGGTAACACTCTCCCTCTTTTACCCTCCACAATGACCTCTAGAATTTTTTTCAAAGGTATACATTCCTCCCACCAAATCCAAGCATCAGTAACACACTTTATAGTCACCTGGAACAACTACAAAAGACGTCTAACTTCTACGTCATGGCACAAGACCGAAAGGCTAGAGCTCAGGTGGTCGCTGGTTCGGATAAGTAAGTAAGTTCAAAGGTATTATGTCTCTTGATATGCCCAAAGCCTACACATTGACATTATACTCTTCACCAAGAAAGAAATGGTTTGCGCCCTTCAAGGCTAATTTTGTGACAAACCCGACACACCAAGGGAGTATCTTTGAACCATCTCCTTACCACCGACAGCAAAAATCGTCTTCAGTCTTCAAAAGGCATCTAAAAACCAATCTTTTTCTTTCTGCTTATCGCGATTCTATGTGAACTTCGAACAAGATATGTGTGACTGTTGTAGTGATTTAGTAGTCGAATGAATGAACATGTGTGATACCAAAAAAACTATGGTAAAGCATCTCTGAGCATTATTTCTGGATACTGGCGCTTTATCAAATAATAATAATAATAATAGTAATAATAATAATAATAATAATAATAATAATAATAATAATAATAATAATAATAATAATGATGATGATGATGATAATAAT
>NC_088362.1:95225899-95233399 GCF_034508935.2 Berghia stephanieae | reverse complement strand
TCAATCAGACTTGTAAGCGTTCAATGTTACACATAGTGGTGTGTCTTGGTACGCCACATCCGGCTGGAGGAGTGTTGTGATTAGTTTACCTACACACATAGCATCATTTACACAAGCCAAACAGCTTTTCACCAAGAGACCAGGCATAACGATTGAATTCCCCTGTTAAAGGTTAAAGGTTAATACTGAGAAGTTGAAAAGCTTTGAGTTGACCCCAACATTATTAACCTTCTTCAGGTGTATTCAATCCCAAGCAAATTACTATTATGACAATTGGATTCAATAGTCTGAGGTCACGTCGCCCGAAATGGCGATCAACGTGGTTCTAAACAAAGTAGATGGGTTCTTTTTATTCTTCATGCTAGCTAGAACTTTTCATATGTCATGTGATCAGAATGTATAAAAGTCAAAACATGATCATATTTATAATGTTTTTCTCCTCTGGATACACTTTTATGCTCGTCGGAGAAAAATTTATAAGGGCGCCCGCCATTGTTCCGATCGTTTAGAGCCAGTTACTAAGTTACTATGCTTCATTACGAGGGAAGTGACGTCATGACTGTTGAAGCCAATTGTTGTAGTCCTAAAGCATTTCTTTATGATTAAAGTGGCTTTTAAGAAATAATCTTCATCAGTCTTTCATTCACCTAAAATTGAAGCCAAATTCAATACCATGTTTTCAAAATCCCAATACTATTGTCGTGATATGAATTCTAATGCTCATTCGTGGACAAATCTAGACGGATCCAAAGGGATTTACAATTTTATTTGGTCGTCATTTCGGGGAAATTTGACTTTCGGGTCTATTCCAAAGGCGCCAGTCGCAGTGCAGCGCCGCATGTGTTATAATATATTGTATATCAAAATTGACAAGAATGATATTCTCTATATCTACCGTTCAGGGTTATTGAATGGATGAAATCAATGACACAATTCACCATTCGTCAGATGCTAATCATTCATCAATTGGAATATTCCCTGTATTAGCCTTTATCTACTCTGGAAAGTCACGTGTTTAATTTGACCAGAAAACTTATCCTTCAAATATCGATCGATTTGAATGACCTTCATCTTGGTTAAAAACTCTCAAACCTGGGACCTCGCGCCGACATTTGCGATTACAACGATATTTGAACATTCCTACAAGAGGTTGTCGCTTGACACAAAAAGAATAAAAGCGACAGTTTTCTGCTGTACTCTGGAAATACACGTATTAAACATTTGGCAAGAAAATCCAACTCTTCATATATCGATCATTAAAATGACCTTCAACTTGCTTAAAACCTTTCAAACCTGGGACTGGAATTCTGTTTCGTCCCATGTTTGAGTACTGAAAATGTTGCTGCTTGAAGCTCGAATGAAAAAATAACGATAAGTATTGAAATGTAAACTTCAATTTATTAGACAAGTAAACTAGACCATTCACACATATATCATTCGTCCTTCGTGTTTTATTCATCGTGTTTTGTTGATAAAGGGGAAACCGGAAACGTCCACAATATCTGTCTTCGTCTAATGAATTGAAGTTTACAATTCAATACGTATCGCCATGTTTGAGTACAGCAGTTGTATGTCATGTATCTAAAATGTGATCAACCATATCAAAAGGGTATCATGTCGGGTTGAACACGATTTTTAAAATTTAAATTTAAGCTAAAACGCATAATATAGCTTTGTCGAGGAGAAAGAGGGTTTCTCTCTTAAACTTTCTTAAAAACTGAAATATCCTAAATCTGATCGTTTTGATGTAATACTTAATACACATGAGTCCATTCTGACAACGTAATACCAATTTTCGTAGTGAGTGTATTATATGATTTATGATATAGTATGACACATCAATACGTTCAGGTGATCACCAGATGCTGCCCAGGCACGTGCAAGGAATCCTGTTGGGCCTTCGGACAGGCCACAATAGACTTAAAACGCGTAAACATACATATAAATAGACGCTTGAAACTGATATTGTCACCGGTCTGTTTGTTGAGGAGGAGGAGGAGGAAGATACAGAGCATATACTGCAGCAATGCAGACGACACTCATCCCATAGAGAAGAGATGTGGCCCTCTGCAACTTTTCTAAAAACAAAACAACCAGTTAGAAGAACTTAAAAAGATGAGTACCCTTGTCTTTGAAACGGGGCTCCAGATATAGCTAGTTCGAAGATGACGTCACTCACGTATTTGTTGATGTTTTTTGCCATCCGCGTTTATGAGTAATGCTCACTGAACTGTATTAACCCGGCTATAAACTTTCATGGATACACACAGTTTTGTGTGTTGGTCCATTATACTTCCGGATGGCAATGTTATGAGCTTCTTAGTCAAGCGCATACTATCTATAAAGGGTACGAGAAGAATAAGAAGTATGATAATGTAATATGAATACTTACTGATTTCACAACTGTCTCCGTATATTCCTTTAGGACAGACACATTCGGCTTTAAAGCCTTTGATGACACATTTGCCACCGTTCAGACATCGGCGTCCGTTGCAGCTGACCTCTAAAGGTGACCATCAATCCATTTGAATTCAGCATAGGATTGTGTTGAAAGAGAAATAAAAAAAAGAAAACCATGGTAACAGTTAGCTTGGCTGGTATTATTGTCAAAAGTAATAACGATAGTTTTGAGGACGGTGATGGTTGTTGATGATTTTGGTGGTAGTGGCGATGATGATGATGATGATGATGATGATGATGATGATGATGATGATGATGATGATGATGGTGGTGGTGATGGTAGTGGTCGTAATGGTAATAATGGTGGTAATGATGATACCAGTGGTGATTTTTGATAATAGTAATGATATTGAAAAAGACGAAGTAGTTGTAGTAGTAGTAGTAGTAGTTGTAGTAGTAGTAGTAGTAGTAGTAGTAGTAGTAGTAGTGAGTATAGTAGTAGTAGAGTAGTAGTAGTAGTAGTTGAGTAGTAGTAGTTGTAGTAGTAGTAGTAGTAGTAGTAGTAGTAGTAGTAGTAGTAGTAGTAGTAGTAGTTGTTGTAGTAGTAGTAGTAGTAGTAGTAGTAGTAGTAGTAGTAGTAGTAGTAGTAGTTTTAATGGTAAAGAATGATAACGATACTACTACTAATAATAATAACGTCATATATAAATAGTGCCACAGCTCAAGACACCAATAGGATTCAATAGTCGTAACGTCACTTCCTTCCTAATGACGCATGGTAACTTAGCAACACTGGCTCTAATCTATCGGAACAATGGCGGACGCCGTATGAAATATTTCTCCGGCGAGCATAAAAGCGTATCCAGAGGGAAAAAAACCCATAAATTTGATCATGTTTTGACTTTTACACATTCTGGTCACAAGACATATGAAAAGTTCTAGCCAGCTTGAAGAATAAAAAGTAATGATTTTCTTTGTTTAGAACCAAGATGGCCGCCGTTGCCGGGCGGCGTGACGTCAGACTACTGAATCCAATTGACAAGAGGGGAAATCATACATGTTCCTTACACATAACAATTACACAATTCATATTTTATGGACTATTTATGTACACACAGAGTTCTATTCATAACATTATAAGTAGCACAAACAAGAATTCATTATGTGTGGTTTAAGGTACTTTTTGAATGTCATCTCAGACGAAAATAATTTACTGATGATGATGATGAAGATGATGATTGTGATGATAATGATGATGATGATGATAATGTTGAAATTATTGTCAAAATGTAAATTTCCGACACTGCTTTTGGTGCCCGAGTATAACATAAATCTTTGGAAAGTACTTATAGTTAAAGAGATAGCTGTATACGCTTTAAAATTGATCTGTTGAAAAGTACAATGGAATCATTCCAATATTATAAAGCACACGACCCAAGTCATAAGTATGAGGTACTGAAGAAACCGTGAAGAGTCGTCTTTATATTAAAATGGTTGTCACATTGTCTTAATGCGTTTTCTGTTTTATCGTTGAGGAGAGACGGCACCTATGTCTAAGCAATGTAGAGGGAATAATGTGAGGTTTTGTGGTCTTAAGGATTGTAGGTACTTGGTTCAAAACTTATTAAACCCAGGTGTAAAATGAGTATCTGAAAGGCAAAACGTTCTTCTTTGTCCAAAAAAAAAATGAAATAGCGCCTTACAGGCTTCATGTCTCGCCATACATACATGGTAAACATTCCTGTTGGTTTGGGACCACCTTGTAAAGCGCTTTGAGTTTATTAATAAATATTGTGCTAATTTTTTTAAAACCCTCAACTAATAAAGCTTAATCATAAGGCCAACAATCATACATTTGAAGCAAGAATAAATCACTCACTCCTTTCACAGAAATTTCCTTCATAGAGTCCTTTACAAATACACGTGAGTATCCCAGTAGATGATTCGTGGCATGTCCCTCCGTTCAGGCAGTTGACAGTAGAACACTTGTCCTCTGCAATCAATGATGATGATGATGATAAAGATGATTATGATGATGTAAAAGTGTTATTTTGTAATTATTATTATTATTATTATTATTATTATTATTATTATTATTATTATTATTATTATTATTATTATTATTATTATTATTATTATTATTATTATTATTATTATTATTATTATTATTATTATTATTTTCCATAATTATTATTCGATTTAACATTGTTAACACCAGGCCTGGGCGTATCTATGTTGATTGTTTTGGCTTCTGAAATAAGGAAATCGTTAACTTTAACCAGGATTTCCCCTCGATTAATATGATTTTATAAAATCATTGACAGACTTAATAGTCATCACCACCAGCATCAGTAGCATCGCCACAACCACCACCACAACCACCATCACAAACATCATCACCATCATGACCATCACAAACATGATCATTCAAATTTGACTCACTGATTTCGCAATTTTTTCCTTTGTAACCTTTTGCACAAACACAGGATGGGGTGCCAGTGGCATCGATGCAAACTCCACCATTTTTACACTCGAATTTCTGTTTACGACAAGGGCTCTCTGAAACAAAACGATCGTATGAAGGAAATCAAATCAATGAACAAACACTCCTTATTATCAATAGCATCGAGCTCAATCCTTTCTTCATAACTTTGATCAAGACAACCTTTGTTCAAATATGACTGTGTCTTAAAGGGCTATGATTCTCTTGCACAGATTTAAGCGCAAAAGATAATATGTTTGTTTGTTAGATGCAGGTAAGCATATACGTGGGATATTTTCTGTAGGTTTGTCGACACATTTAATTTAGGGTTATATTAAGACTTGCACCGTCAATAAGTAAGTTTCACATGCCGTTTATATGTTTTAGTTGCCCTCATATTTATAATTCACTTTTTTAAAAAATATTTATTTATCGTTTATTTTTTGTTCAGGATGATCTCAATTACATTTATTTGAAATCAATGCGAATAATTTTTAATGAAATTACTAAAAAAAACAGTTAGGGTTAAACACTTTGTAGAACACTTCATAGAATTAATTGCCCATTCACATCCGTGTCACAAATAGATTAAAAGGTCACAGTAACAATTCAATACTTGGTATAAATTAAATTCTCATTTCTTGACAGAAATATTTATGACATTTTGATGATATATTCATTTCCTTCAATTTCACAGTCTAAATAGGCTTTTACAAGTATTCATTACAATTAAAAATCATCATTTCCCTTGTTTAACCAACGACATTAAAGTTGACGACAACGTTACCAAAAGCTTACTGAGTAAATAATAACTGTTCAAGGTCAAATGGAAAAATAACTGCACAAGCGTCCACTGATAAGTGTAGACTATACTGCACAAGCGTCCACTGATAAGTGTAGACTATACTGCACAAGCGTCCACTGATAAGTGTAGACTATACTGCACAAGTGTCCACTGATAAGTGTAGACTATACTGCACAAGTGTCCACTGATAAGTGTAGACTATAATGTACAAGTGTCCACTGATAAGTGTAGACTATACTGCACAAGCGTCCACTGATAAGTGTAGACTATACTGCACAAGCGTCCACTGATAAGTGTAGACTATACTGCACAAGTGTCCACTGATAAGTGTAGACCGGCTGATATATATAGCAAAAAAGCATAAGTATAAAACCACCTGCAAAAGAGCAAAAAGAAACTATTATAACACAAAACTGTCATCAGTGAGGGACACTAAGGAATTTTTCTCTGTTTCAAAGGAACTTTTAGGGGAAGAAAAGGGCATGTGTCTACCCACTAATATCCCGGTAGAAAAGCAGCCGGATGCATTTTCAGATTTCTTTTCGGGAAAAATATCGAAAATTCGGAACAATTTGGACCTCGTGCAAAATGAAGATATAAATTTCCACCCTTTTTCGGGTTCACAGGGATTCTCTTGTTTTAAAGAAACAACTGAAGAAGAAATTTCTAAAATAATTTTTTCATCTTCCTCGAAGTCATGTGATTTAGATCCTTTACCAACTAATATTTTGAAATTATGTCTTCCTGAATTGTTACCTTGCATAACTTATATTATAAATCAGTCACTTATCTCAGGACAAGTCCCAGATATCTATAAACATGCAATTGTAAAGCCTCTCATAAAAAAGCAAAATCTCAATGTAAATGACCTTAGTAACTATCGTCCCGTCTCAAATCTGCCATTTCTTTCTAAAATCCTTGAAAAAGTTGTACTCAGACGTCTTTCACAACATCTCCATGAAAACAATCTATGGGAAAAATTTCAGTCAGCTTATCGTTCTTACCACAGCACAGAAACTGCTCTGTGCTGTGTTGCGAGTGATTTGCTTGATGTTTTAGATAAAGGTTCTGTTTCTCTTCTGACATTGTTAGACCTTTCGGCGGCGTTTGATACTATTGATCACGGTATTCTCATTAAACGACTTAATATAACCTTTGGCTTGTCTGGGACTGTCTTGCAGTGGTTTGAATCTTATTTAGATGGCAGAAAGCAACAGGTTATGATTTTAGATAAACTTTCTCGTCAACATACATTGTCTTTTGGTGTTCCTCAAGGCTCTGTTTTGGGTCCAATTCTTTTTGTTTTGTATACTTCTCCATTATCTAATGTCATCACTGGTCATGGGCTGCGCTATCATCTCTATGCAGATGATACGCAACTTTATGCTACTGATAAAACTAAAAATCTCGAAAATATTGTGAAACGTGTGGAAGAATGTGTGACGGATGTGAAAGAGTGGATGGATGCAAACAAGTTGAAAATGAATGAGTCAAAAACAGAAGTGATGATTGTGGGAAATAGAGGGCAGTTGAAGGTGAATGATGGTCTTGAGGTGTTGATTGGGGGTGAAAAGATCAAAGTTTCAAAGACTGTGAAAAATTTGGGTGTCTATTTTGATTCAGAAATGAAAATGTCAGCTCACATTTCTGCTCTCTGTAAATCTTTATACTTTCAATTGAAGAAAATCAGTTCGATCCGTCAGTATATTGCAATTGGAACATGTAAAACATTGGTTGTTTCCCTCATTTTTTCGAAACTAGACTATTGTAACTCGCTGCTTGTCAACTTGCCTCAGGCTTCTATTAAACAATT
>NC_088362.1:95210899-95220899 GCF_034508935.2 Berghia stephanieae | reverse complement strand
TACACCCTCTCCCCTTTACTTTTTGTATATTGTAAGAGGCCAAAAGCACATAATCTAAATTCAATTAATGCTTAACAAGTACTATAATAATATTGTTATTACCGAGTGTTGGCATTACCAGTCCCTGTTTCCAAAACTTCGTACGTATTGGCAATCAGAAGCAGAAGCATAGAATGCAGTATACTTGTCTATTTATGTTATTAGGAAGTCGGTGGATGGAAACACAGACTACTAGGAGTGTGTAATCTGTATATGGAACCACTGAATGAGCGTCGCCCAACTCTCACTGTTTACTGTCTTTCTCCCCTGGTCAGATCACACGTCACGAGAGAAGCCAGAAAAGCACAATAAGACTTGCTCCTCTTCATAAGTCAATTATAATTTTGGATTTGTCATTTTAGTTTAGACCTATGAATATATTTTCAAGTTTGTCTGGACGAGGCATTTGAAGACCTTACACAATCGGTGCTCCATCTAAGCTTCTATGGACAACACGGCCGACATTCTTAGTTTCAATACTAGCTGATGGAGTCAGGGAGTACGAATGTACTTAAACGAGACATGAAACTGACAGGCATCGACTCAAACACATGGAAATCGCTTTCCGACGACCGCATCGGCTGGAGATATGCGGTGATGAAGGGAGTGAAGAGAGGTGAGGAGAGGAGGAAGAAGAAGTTTGAGAAGAGGAGAGCAAGGAGGAAAGAGAGGCAGCAGATCCAAACACCAAACACACAGTCAAACTACGTGTGCAACAACTGCGGTAGAGACTGCCATGCAAGGATTTGTCTGCTGAGTCACACCCGTCGCTGCTCTCAACAAGACTGATGAGACTAAAGCCATACAGGGCGCAAACTATCGTCTCTTGAGACGTAAGAATGCATACTATACTTACTGTTGATTTCACATAAATCGCCTCCAAATCCCTTGAGGCACTTGCACTTGGCAACATTTCCAATATCGACGCACTTGCCACCATGTTGACATTTCAAAAGGGCATTCTTGCACACCGTGGGCACGGAGGGACCTAGTAATAACAAAAGAATGGATGAACTTGACGTCACATGGTTGTTTGCCCGCCAGAGATGTGAACATTCGTTTCGATTTCTCACTAAATACATATATAAAAAAGACTACAGATAGTTTTATTTGATGATAATGATTATTTTGGCGAACAGAATTGATGGGTATTTTACTTCATTGCATATCACTGGTCCAAGAATTATCATTTCTTACCATTTTGTTAATGAAATTATGATGATGTGGCTGTGACTTTGTATTGTCACAATCAAAATAAAATAAAAGTCAGAAGCTATTAAATGTAAAGCTCCTTGTAGATATTGCATTGCGCGGCATTCTAATACAAAGATGCCCCCAATGACCAAGATTTCACGTTATGTTCACATGTATACATATAAATGTTCACATGTCTACATATAAATGTTCACATGTCTACATATAAATGTTCACATGTCTACATATAAATATTCACATGTCTACATATAAATGTTCACATGTCTACATATTAATGTTCACATGTCTACATATAAATGTTCACATGTCTACATATAAATGTTCACATGTCTACATATAAATATTCACATGTCTACATATAAATGTTCACATGTCTACATATAAATGTTCACATGTCTACATATAAATGTTCACATGTCTACATATAAATGTTCACATGTCTACATATAAATGTTCACATGTCTACATATAAATGTTCACATGTCTACGTATAAATGTTCACATAACGTCATGTGAGACTAACAACTGTAAGTAAAATATTAATAAAATTTTCACTAGTTGAAAAACCCACAATAATTGCAAAGAAATAATAGCTATTACTCATAGGCAATCATTTATTTCAATTATTGTACTCCTGTAGTGTGGAAAATAACATAGATCAAGACAAATATTTTGAACCATCAATGATCAACGTTTGTTTGGTAAAAAAATCTACTGATGTTCAACAACACCGCGACCAGATGGTGATTTCCAGAGTCAAATGACCTACCTTAATGGGTACCACAGTTATAATAAGCATATTTATATAGCGCCTTTCGTCGAAACCTCAAAGCAAAGCGCTTTCATTATGCCCTTTCAGATTTTATAAATAATGATTTGAGTCAACGAGTGACAGACTTACCCTTCATTCAAAAGAGATTGGCAAGTTATTCGTATCTATATCAATATGTAAAAAGATAGTTTTATGCTATTTAGAGGTCAGTTATTGTTTTAAGGCCAAACCTGGAAGTGGCAACACGGATCATGAATCTGAAAGACCATATTATAATATATTTTTACTAACTGACATGAATTTCACATAAAAAGAATACAAGCGCATTTTCTCATCCCTTTGCAGAGAGTTGCGCCATATCCATTATAATATGTTCTCAACGCGCTTTACATGGGATCAGAAGCCGATCAAAACATTTGAAATCTAGGACGAGACATATCGGCTGTAAGGTGTTATAGCATTTATTTTTGGCAAAGACATCGATGTTTTCGACTTGGTAGCCGTTCTACACCTGAGTATGTCGAGGAAATTGTGAGGAAAGGCTGTTTGCCAAGGACTCAACTTTGCAGAGCGAGACTCGAGTCCAAGGCATACTGGCCACAAACCGAATGTCAAACAACAAGACTGTTAAGCCGAAAAAATATTTATTAAAATCAAAAATACGATCCGCGTGTTGGAGCCATATTGATTATTGCCTCAAGGTTACCTACCGTTTTGACATTTGTCTCCCGTGTATCCAGCGGGACAGAGACATGCTGTTTTAGCGGGGTTACAGTTTCCGCCATTTTGACATTTCAGGACGCAGGCTGGTGAAGAGAAATGGTAGGGTGAACTCATAGAGGTCAATACTAGATTGTCATTAAAGCCCAGGATATTGTGGGCGGATCAGATGATTACATTATTGTGTCACCTGGACGTGATCTGAGATCAAACATTAAAAAATTCTTGTGAAACCTGAAACACATTATGGCATTATTGATGATCAATCAATCCAATATAATATATCAACTCACTATTGTAGCTTCCATACCTATTCCCCTTCACACTTGTGTCCGGAAGCCAATCTCGCTTAGCCATCTTTCACAATCTAACTAATCTTACACAGTCTGCACCTTTTCTCCCTAACTATTATCTTCCACGCCATGTCTGTCCAACCATCAACATCTTCCTCTTATATAATCTCTCCAATTCAATGCATCCTTCATTGTCTAACACAGATCTGCCTCGTAACACGACAGGTTACAACTAAGTATTGTGATGATTGGGTTGTCCCTGGCACATCCTTTTCTCCTATCTTTATAGGTAGCCCTGCTGCATGTTGTCCAATACACAATCACCGTGTCTTTGATCTCCTGACTATAAATCTCCTCCATTCCAACATCCGTCTCCACTACTTCCGGTGATTAAACACAGACGAGTCTGTGAATAACACCAGCCACAAACACAAACAATAGTAATGCGTGATGATTGTGAACTAGGCTTTATTGTTTGTGTTTATAGAATGGACTTAACGTCACAATCAGTACTCCTGGCTTTATCAATGAAATCATTCTCAAACAAAAATAACAATTCACTGTGCAAAAAACTCTATCCCGATCAATATTCATGCTACAAGACTACTGTCCCGTATTCCCCCCCCCCCCAAAAAAAAAAAAAAAACCCACAAAATAAAAACACAGAACCCCCCCCCCCCCAATAATAACAAAACAAAAAAACAAAAAGCAAACAAACAAAAAAAACAAAAAACCCAACCTAATAAAAAACACACACACACACGCACACACACACACACACACACACACACACACACACACATATAAAGACACTAGATGTACGTATTATATTCTTAGACAATATATTTGTACAATCACACAAGCATCACTATTTTCGGCTTTTCATTACTATAGAGACTTTATAGAGGATGATATTGTGAGTAATTTGCAATCATCTATTTGCGGACCAATTTTGTGGTAGCCTTGGAATCATCGGCCATAATTAAGATAAATGAACAATTTTTGGTAGATTATGTAAATCTCTAAATATCAATACACCACATGCTTTTTCAGTTATCTTATATATTATTGTGGGAAAATATATTTTTTAAATTGTCATTGAAACATTTCTAAATTCTCAGTTTTTGACTCACAAACATGAAAGAAGAAACTTTCATGATGTTGCAACCTAATTCTCATGATAACGATGCTTGTAAAACTAACCATGGCATTGTCATTAACCTTCCCAAGATATCACTTGCCTAAAGCTAAAGGACTCCATATAACATATCCGTACTCCAAAATAGGTCTAACCTCTGATTTATACAGGATTCTAAACAGATGGACATCCACGTGAAAAAAGCTTCAAAGTATAACCCTAATTCTTTTCGTCGCCTTATTAACTATATTTTGTATATGACTGTCAAAGGTTAGAGTTCGATAAAAGATAACACCAATATCTCTTCCTGTGACTGTTACTGGAAACTCTTCATTTTTAGATGCATCCACATTATATATTGATTTTATATATTGGATATTATTGTCTTTTGTATAACAATTATTTGAAACTCTCGAATGTACAAGTCGGATATGCCAAATGAATGTAAAGAGAGTAAATTATACTACGAATATTGAATATGATACTTATTTGAAAATAATATTCCAGAAGTATGACGAATGGACGGTGATCATTTAGAAGTGAGTGATCATGAATGTGAGATAATCTTAACAATATCTACTCCAACAATGAATGAAATAGCACAAACACTAGACACTAAAGATGAAAGAAATACTAGACGATAGTCTAGTGATGTTCCAATCTGGTGTTGAGTCCTCGGAGGTTTAGACATCCAAGGATTTTAATCAGATGTTTACAACGAGATGTAGTGTCTGTGTAGTAGAATTTCAATACACAAACTTGAGTGGCGTCGGTGCCGGGATGGCCAGCTATGTTGTAATGCCGGGCCTCGGCTGTATCGGATTTGTTGGCAATGTCCCGTAGATGCTATGCAATGCGATCTCCCAGTCTTATACCTGTCTCCCCAACATAACAATATTAATAGCTTTTTATAGGCATTATCCCTAAACGTCCAAAGCTTTATTCATATGCTCATCTAATGGCACACACAAGGTTGCGGTCTGTGTAAATAAATGGCCTTGTCTGAAATGCAATGGTCTTGTCTTTATAAAGGTGCTCACGCGTCCTCTTGAATCTGCGGTCTGTAGTCCCAATGTCTTGTGGTGGGACTAGTCGGCTGCGTACAATCAAATCCTTTAAGTCCCAGTCCCTTCTATAACTACCAATGGCAGTTGAGATAAAGCTTTCCGAGTGCCCTCATCAGCTTGGATAAGACCATAATTGTTAATCAAAATCTTCTTGACTAAACTAGCATGATGATGGTATTTAAGGACCAAGATAGGGTGCTTGGTTTGTTGTGGCTGTTCATCCTTACGAGGCCGTAAAGCGGACTCTTTTGTAATGCCACGAGTTTTTCTAATAGCCTCTTGTAATACTCGGAGTAAGAGTAATGGCGTTCACTGAAGAAGTCTAACGGGATATTTCGCTGTCTGATGAATTCCTTGCTATCCTCACATATTCTTCTAAGACGGAGTATCTGGATTAATGGAATGTATTCCTTGCATTTGGGGGGGGGGGGGTGGACGATTCATAGAGCAGGTATGGCTGTCTGTTTATAATGTGCAGTTATGCCGACCCCAGTGGCAGTAGGGGTAGCGGTGATGTCTAAAACAGTGGAGATTTCATAAGTATACCGAATAGATGACTATGTAAAAGGCCTGTGGAGTCGACAGAATGTTAGATATCAAACTGAATAATACAAAAATATAATTAAGATTAAATTATTTATAATGTGAACATTACAATGATGATGAATGTGATGATGACGTCAGCGACGGCGATGAATATCTTCTAGGGCAACATAAAGGGAGAGAAACGTGTTACCTATTTCGCACAATTTTCCGGAGAAACCCGACTTGCATAAGCACTTGGTCTTGGTAGCATCACACTTGCCGCCATATTTGCAATTCAGAGCACATGTAGATGTAGATGCAGAAGAACCTGGTGAAAAAATGAATACATTGCTGGAATCATTTTTTAAATCATCCTGAGGACTTTGTTAGATAGATAGATCTTGAAAGCTCAGTTGAGTTGTAAACCGTTTTGATGGCTTTGTAGGTTTGAAATGTGATGAACTCAATGCGATTGTACGATCTAAAATCTCTAATAATGATGGTGACTTTATATAAACCCCAAACAAAACAAAAGCAAAAACAAAACAAATCAAGAAGGAAAGAATATAAGAAAAAAACCACTTTAAGTTTTTACATTTGTTTTTTGAATTTTACTTTAAAGTCAACGGTTGTTCATCAAGTTTATTTCGTCTTAATACCAGTTTGCTGCTGTGGGTCACAGAAAATGAAAACTTCCAGTTTATTTAAATTGATGGATGAAATTCTGAGGTTGTGTACATGTCTGTTATCTTTCTCTTTGTTTATCAGGAAAGCGAAGATGACACACAAATGAAAATCAATGTGTGTTGTTATTAATTCTAAAAGTCCGTAAAAGGAAATTAGTACAACAAAAATGAAGATAACAGCTTAAGAAAAGAACAAAATACCAAACACGAAACGTTCCGGGATCAAAAACCTTTTTCAGCCAACAAAAAAGCCCAACAGGCGAGTTTCATACCACAAGATCACAAGACCACGCACAAAAAAAAAAATAAAACAAAACACATAATCCAACCCGAGATTCTTACTTTTTACTATGAATTTGATTTTTAGCACCGGAGTCACCCGATACAATACCGTTTTGAGACGGTGATCACAAATATTAGATTGGAACAGATTTCAAAAACGGAAATAGGTATGACCGGTATTCGTAATCAAAGACCGTTTTCAGGAGTTACGAATGTACCACGAGCTCATAGGATTTTTTCTTTACACCCTCCATAATTTGTGTTACCTAAGGGCCGAGACAGAGTGGGCCCACACTCACATTGCATACAACTTCACACTACACTCTCACCTTTCGAGGTTGTACCGTGATTGGACGAAATGTGAAAATGCAAGCAGAGTGGACCCACATTCCGTCCGTCATTTACACGTTCAAGATGGCGTCAGGCGTGGTTGTTCTCGCGTGTTTTCGATTGATGAAGCTTTATTGACTGAAGCGGAGAAAAACGTACAGAAGGAGATATTGGGTGCATCGCATCTCTAGGAGAAGATTGGTATACGGAGAATGCCACCACCTTCTTAACGCTGTATTAAGTGATACCTGCAAATGCCATGGCTATTTGAGAATGAAACCAGATACGTTTCATATCTTGTTGCAGATAATATATCCATTTATAGAGAAGAGGGAAACCAACATCAGAAAGCCCTATCACTCTTATTTTGTTCGAAAATTGATTGTTTGCTTTGTCATATAGCGGTAGACGTTTTTCCACAACAACAAACAAACGTTCGTCCTCCATGGTGACAATTAATTAGACAACTTAGAAAATACACACTTGGCCCCTTGTTTCAAGTGTTCACCTCCCCCTCTCACGCTTTTCAACTGCCCTCATTCCCACCCCTCTCATCCGTCGAACTATATTCTGTCGCATCACGGATGGAATTAGAAATAAATTTTAATGCTGCAGTCAAACTAATCTCACAGACCGTCCGGTAGTTTGAGATGAGGACCACACGTCAGACGTGAACCTGGAATTTTGTGGGTGCACTCTGTTCCATTAATGACAAGGTTCATCTGTTGAGGAAGCAATGTGAACGAATGAGAATGTAGTGTGAAGTTGTAAGAAACGTGGGCCCACTCTCTCTAGACCCTAACCAGTTTTCTCATATCTTTGGCACTTGTTGAAAATTCAGATCGAGTCGAAGCGGTTGTGGTGATCTTAGTCAACTCCTAGTTTAACAAAAATCTGGGCTGGGAAGATTTGAATTGGTGTTCAAAGTCAAAATCGTGCGGCTTTGTGTTTGTTTATGGTATTGCACTCGCCTTTGGAGACAAAAATGTTTGGCTAAAGACTTTTACTACTCTTGTAAACGGTGGGGAAACATATACCGCTGTACGATGATAATAAGAGAACCAGAACTTATCAGCGGAAACGAAGAAAGAAAAAAGAAGGAAGAATACAAGAAGAAGAAGAAGAAGAAACATTCTGTAGCGACTAAATCAACCCCCCACCAAATTCTCAGCGCCAAGACGATACGAAATGAAGGTTAACTGAATGGAATGCGGGGTAAAATGAGGGGTAAAAGAGGTCTCTCTCTCTCTCTCTCTCTCTCTCTCTCTCTCTCTATATATATATATATATATATATATATATATATATATTATATATATATATATGTGTGTGTGTGTGTGTGTGTGTTTGTGAAACAGAAAGATAGAGAAAAATACGTTACACATCTATATAGTATAATTGTTCAAACGATCCTTAGTTTCCATCTGTTTGATATAGGAAGGAATGGTGTGAGTGCAGGAGAGGCCAGCGAGTGAGAAATAGTGAGAGAGGTAGGGGAAAGACTGAGAGAAAGAGAGGGAGACGAAGAGAGATGGGAGGGGGGGGGGAGGAATGAGACACCTACCAACCTTTTTCACACTTGCTTCCCGTGAATCCATTAGGACAAAGACATGCTGTCTCCGCTTTGTTACAATCTCCGCCATTTAGACATCCCAATTTACAAGCTAGAAAGTAAAGAAAGGAAGCATAAAGAAAATCATATTGATAAACTGGATACTATTGGTGATGGTATAAGTCGTACTCAATCGGATTTTTTTTTGCGACTTTGGATCTCGTGGTTTGATACTCAACTTGTAATCTGTAAGTCCTGTAGGCTTTATAGAAACAATCTTGCAGCTAAATTGATTTTGAAAAACTTAATGTGACAAAATGCCATCCCACTTTTCAAACAGTCGCATATACTAGCAATAACGAATTCCGTTGAAATTAATTTTGTAACGCTTGATAAGATATGCACTGAGAAACAGCCTAAGTCTACAAGTCCTAATTCTAGAGGTGCCTAAATGAGTCAATAATGTACAGTAAAATAAGGAGAGTAAAATGACTCGTATAATTACTTGATAGTTAGCCGTGATTCTTGATATTTTCATCTGGTTCCTCCTACCTACTTGCTATATTCATGAAATTGAGAGCAATGTGATGATGATGATGATGATGATGATGATGATGATGATGATGATGATGATGATGATGATGATGATAATGATGAAGACGACGACGACGACGATGATGATGATGATGATGATGATGATGATGATGATGATGATGATGATGATGATGGTGATGATGATGTATTACCTTTTTCACACAGAGTTCCAGAATAACCAGAAGGACAAATACAATTCTTTTTGGTGCTGTCACACTTGCCGCCATTTATACATTTCAGAGGACATCCGCTTCCTGATAAGAAAAAAGTAAAAACATTTGTTCTTTTCAGAAAACTAGCAAAAATACAGAAGGGGAGGAGGGGAGAAGGAGAAGGATGAAGAGGGGGAGAGGGAGAGAAGGAAGGGCAGAAGGAAGAGCCAGATGAGAAGGGGGAAGACGGGAAGACGGGAAGGAAACGAAAGACTTGGAGGGGTTGACATGAAGAAAAGAGAGAGGGAGAGAAAATAATATTGCAGGAAGAATAAGACAGGCAATATAAAAACGTATAATGATAAGAAAACCAAGACTTGGAAATGAAAACGAAGGGAAAAGAACAAGAAGGAAGAGTACAAGGAAGGAGGAAAAGAAGAATTAGAATGAATAAGAATAAGATAGGATAAGAAAAAAGAAGATAAGAATTAAGAATAGAAGAAAGGATAAGAAGAAGAAGAAGAAGAAAGAAGAAGAAGAAGAAGAAGAAAGAAGAAGGAAGAAGAAGAAGAAGAAGAAGAAGAAGTAAGTATAAAGATTTGTAGCCACTAGGTTATTATGTGAATTTAAAGAAA
>NC_088362.1:95200899-95203399 GCF_034508935.2 Berghia stephanieae | reverse complement strand
TCTAAATTGGACTATTGTAACTCCCTTTGGGCGAATTTAGCTAAAGACAAAATGAGCAAACTTCGGGTTACTCAAAATAACGCAGCCAGACTCATTGTGCGCATAAACAAAATATACCCACCAGAAACTCTCCTTCTCCGTGAGTTATATTGGCTTCCTGTGGGAAAAAAAGTTGCCTATAAGATTTGTACTGTTGTCTACAAATCCTTGAGCACCAACAGTCCCTCCTATATTAAAGACCTTCTAAACACATATGTCCCCAATAGAAACTTGAGGTCAAGCAATGACCAATCACTCCATGTCAAACCTAAGCCATTGCGTAAAATAGGTGAACAATCTTTTCAATTTTTGGCCCCCCATTTTTGGGACTCTCTCCCATCACAAGTGAGATGCTCGCTTAAAGTTTTATATTTCTACGTCATAATGTTGCAACACTATTATCATATTTTGTTATTGTTAAATTGAATTCGTATCACGTTTCCATCAAACTTGTCTTACTGTAATATGTTTTGTTTATATCACCGTAAAACGCATAGACCTGTGTCAACGGGGTAAAGCGCTACATAAATGCCATTTATTATTATTATTATTAATCACGAATCCAGTAGAAATTAATGTTGTAACGCTTGATAAGATATGCATTGAGGACCAGCCTAAGCCTACAAGTCCTAATTCTAGATGTGCCGAATTGAGTCAATAATGTATAGTAAAATAAAAGGTGTAAAATGACTCAAATCAGGACTAGATAGTAGCCGTGATTCTTGGGATTTTCATCCGGTTCCTCCTACCTACTTGCCATATTCTTGAAGTTGAGAGCAAATCGATGATGATGATGATGATGATGATGGTGTATTACCTTTTTCACATAGAGTTCCAGAATAGCCAGAAGGACAAATACAATACTTTTTGGTGCTGTCACACTTGCCGCCATTTATACATTTCAGAGTACATCCGCTTCCTGATATGAAAAAAGTAAAAGGTTGTTCTTTTCGGAAAACTGACAAAGATACCGAAGTGGAAGACATGGAGGGGTTGTTATGAAGGAAAGAAAAAGGTAGAGAAAATAATTTGGCAGGAGGAATAAGACCAAGCAATATAAAAACGTTAGGGTCAGTTAGGTTTGATGTTATAAGCTTTACAAAGCTGATGCCAATGGTCAGATCATTTCAGCTCAAGTAAAATCAAGATGACAAAAATGTTTGGTTAAAGACTTTTTCTAGTCTTTTAAACTGGGGGAAACCTATACCATTTACGATAGTTAATATGAAAACCAGGATTTAACAAGTGAATGTGAAGGAGACAAAATAGAAGGAAGAGTAAATGGAAGAAGAAGAAGAAGAAGAAGAAGAAGAAGAAGAAGAAGAAGAAGAAGAAGAAGTGAAGAGAAGTAGAATAAGAAAAGATAGAATAGATATAATATAATAATAATAATAATAATAATAATAATAAAAAATAATAATATAATAATAATAATAATAAAATAATAAGAAGAAGAAGAAGAAGAAGAAGAGAAGAAGAAGAAAGAAGAAGAAGAAGAAGAAGAAGAAGAAGAAAGAAGAAGAAGAAGAAGAAGAAGAAGAAGAAGAAGAAGAAGAAGAAGAGAAGAAGAAGAAGAAGAAAAGAAGAAGAGAGAAAAGAAGAAAGAAGAAGAAGAAGAAGAAGAAGAAGAAGAAGAAGAAGAAAGAAGAAGAAGAAGAAAGAAGAAGAAGAAGAAGAAGAAGAAGAAGAAGAAGAAGAAGAAGAAGAAGAAGAAGAAGAAGAAGAAGGAGAAAAAGAAAAAGAAGAAGAAGAAGAAGAAGAAGAAGAAGAAGAAGAAGAAGAAGAATAGATTGCGGAGTAAAATGAGAGCTGAAAGAGGCCCCTCTCTCTCTCTATCTCTCGTTCTCTTTATGTCTCCTCGTATATGTATTTGGATTTATCTGTGTGCTTATTTGTGTGTGTGTGTGTGTGTGTGTGTGTGTGTGTGTGGGTGTCTGTTTGTGTGTGTGTGTGAGTGTGTTTGTGTATATGCCTGCATTATCAGTGTAATTTCTTCAGGGTTTCTATCGGTGGAATTTTTGTGATTTTCAGCCAAATTTCAAAACCATGCTTCCAGCATACATAAGCCATTTTATTTTATGTTTATGGCTACCAAAATACATAACATAACCTAAAAAAATGAAAAAAACCCATTTTAGTGCACTTTGTCTTCAAGAAAAATTGGCTAATAATTTTTTGGACCCTAGCAAGAGTATAATTAATTCTATTAAGTGTAGCTTTTCCGTATAATTTGAATTTTTATAAAGTAAATATCCTCTATGTGCACAAAGCGCTTTACAAAGGGTCCCTGACCAACAGCATCAAGTAACATACAGAGCGAGACGTGAGGGCTTTTGATAATGGTTAGAACACTTTAAATAGCGTTTTCTCAAAAGTTGCCTTTTGTGCACATTTTTATTTTTCAGTTCTAAAATCTCAGCACTTAAAATAGATAGGCACATATTTCATTTAGTTGAACAGT
>NC_088362.1:95193399-95195899 GCF_034508935.2 Berghia stephanieae | reverse complement strand
TGTGGCAAAGATGAATTAAGGTGACGTGTTGTCTTTGTTTATATAGATATAAGGCGACGGCTCCTCATGGAGAAATTAATATATTTACGAAGGGGGTGATCGCCATCCTTCAAAACGTTCACCATTTTACTTATACAAAATCTCTTGAACAGTTCTTCCACATTGGAAATTGGATGAGTATAACTCCTGGCTTTATCAATTATCCGATCAATTTTCGTAATGTCGCAAATACTAGCATTTCCACACCATGCTGTAATACAAAAAGTAATAACGGTCTCCAAAACGGATCTATAAAAAAGGGTGCATAACGTTTTGTCTATGTCAAATTCTGAAAGCTTCCGAATAAAATACATTCTTTTGTTCAATTTAGAGATAACAGCATCGGTTTGTAAATACCACTGCAATTTATTGTCAATTAAAATATCCAAATATTTGTAAACCGAAACTTGCTCAACAGCTTGATTGTTAATTTTGAGCGGACTGATGGAATTTGTATTCTTTCTAAAATCAAAAATTATTTCTTTGGTTTTTCCTACATTTAATTTCAGGGAGTTATCTTCAACCAGCCTAAGCCTACTAATCCAAATTCTAGAGGCGCCGAATTGAATCAATAATCTACAGTAAAATAAGGAGAGTAAAATGACTCATATAATTACTTGATAGTACTTGCCATATTCTTGAAATTGAGAGCAATGTGATGATGATGATGATGATGATGATGATGATGATGATGATGATGATGATGATGATGATGATGATGATGATGATGATGCATTACCTTTTTCACATAGAGTTCCAGTATAACCAGAAGGACAAATACAATTCTTTTTAGTGCTGTCACACTTGCCGCCATTTTTACATTTCAGAGGACATGAACTTCCTGATATGAAAAAAAGTAAAAAGTTGTTCTTTTTGGAATACTGACAAAAGTACATAAAAGGATGAAGAGAAGGAGAGGAAGAGGAACAAAAGGAGGATAAGGAAGAGGAGGAGGAAGAGGAGGAGGAAGAGGAGAAAGAGGAGGAGGAGGAGGAAGAGAAGGAGGAGGAGGAGGAGAATGAAAAGGACGAGGACGAGGAGGAGGAGAAGGAAGAGGAGGAGAAAGGGGAAGGAAGCGGAAGACTTGGAGGGGTTGGTATGAAGAAACGAGAGAGGGAGAGAAAATACATTTATGTCGATTTAGGTGCCCTTTTTTCTTATTGTGCGAATTAGTAACCTTTTAGTTTCAGTTTGCTCTTATACTTCTTCATTAGTTTTCTTCTCTGTCCATAAGATTTTTATAATCCTTCTAAAAAACCACATTTCTGCTGCCTCCAGTTTCACAGCCATAAAATAATACTGATCATACATCGGCCTTCAAAACCCTATGTTTTGTAGTCATTGTGGTTTTTTGAAAATTAGACTTATGTTATTTAAATTATCTTTAGCTATTGCAATTCTTCGTTTTATTTCTGTGCTACATCTGCCATCTGAAGTTATTATGTATCCAAGATATTTAAATATCTTAACTTGTTTTATCGTTTCTCCTTTGCTTATTAAGTTACATGTTGGATTTCTTTCTTTCCTTGGAACAACCATGCATTCTGACTTTTAAAAATTGAAATATAAACCCATACGTTCACTCTCTGTAACAACTTTAATAATAATAATAATAATAATAATAATAATAATAATAATAATAATAATAATAATAATAATAATAATAATAATAATAATAATAACGAATGATAATGATATTAATATACTAATAATGATAATAATAATGATGAATGATGATGATGATGATGATGATGATAATAATGATGATGATGATGATGATGATGATGATGATATTATTGCTATGTGGTCTAGTGGTATACACACTCGCTTTCGGATTGGAAGGTCCTGGACTGAGTCCATCAACATTGATAAGGTGAAAATAGCATTTCTTGTACCATTGTCAGGGACATATCCAAACTGAGTTCTTGATATCTCTGGTTTTAGACTTTTCCTCATTCTGCTCATTAGTACTCTTAAAAGATTTTTTCTGTGACTCATCGTTCGGTGTTACTCACATCCGTGGACCCTGGTTACCTTGGAAGTGCTATGAATACTGACTTTAATAAATCATCTGGAATTTTACCACTGTCATATATCTTATTTAATAGATTTGTCACTGTGTTTAAACCTAAATCCTCTAATGTTATGATAATTTCTATTGGGATATTATCAGGGCCTATTGCTTTGCCTTACTTCATTTTTTAAAATAGCTGCTTCTACTTCATCTTTTAAAATTGGTGGCCCGTCTATCTCTTTGTTTATTGTTAATTTTTCTCTTTCATCAAAAAGTTCCTCTATATACTCTGACTATCTATTCAACACATCTGTTCTATCTATCAAAACATTGCCATCTTTAGACTTTATGCATCCTGTTCCTGAATATACTCTTTTACCACTGACTTCTTTTATCTTTTCATGTATAAATTTGCAATCACTATTTTGTTTTATTTCTAGTTCTTTT
>NC_088362.1:95185899-95188399 GCF_034508935.2 Berghia stephanieae | reverse complement strand
TTTTTTTGGGATGATTTATACTTCTTGTATTTTTTTTATTTGTCTGGCAATTCATGAAACTCCTCACCTCTAACAATGCCAATATCGGACAACGAGACTTAATTGAGAACATCTGGCAGACACACCCACTACCCTACCTTCAAAACAAAGGATCATATGGGAAGTAACAGAACACGCTAGCTTATATAAACCTGCCACTTACAACCAGACATTCTCTCCAACAAAATTATCGCCAAGAACAGACGTGTTAATCTTGATTCAGTGGTGCTATTATACATTAATAAGGGGTTAGTGGATTACATTGAGTTTACTTTCTTAAATCTCTTTCTAATTTTTCTAATCTATAGTTTGAATTAATCGCTTTTTCTGCATACTTTTACAGCTCTATTCCGATGAGGTTGATATGCATGATATAGTTTTGACTTTGCTACATATAATGTGAACGAATTTTTATATCATGGTTTAGCTAGTTGTTATCCTGCGAAGACTCTTCCTTGTTGATCTCACTCTCTGGTGCTTTGTGTATAATACCAGCCGTTTCTTAATCTAATAACACAGCGTTGTACTTCATTTTTAATTCTGTGTCTTTGTAAAGGCTTTTCTAAAGTCTAATCACTCTTTTCTAGCCTCCTTTTCATTGTTCGTTAATCTCTCTTTTAAAGCTTCACTTTTCCAAGGAAGTTTAATCTGATATATCCCATTGTCAAATGTTACATTCGAATTGAAATCCGTCAAAACTTATTTGAACTGGAGTACTATTTTCAGAATCTGTTATGCCAAGGCATATCAGGTCCCAGAGACGCCTGACAACATCCTCACTAATCGTACAGTGACAAAAGAGTGAATGAAGTTCTTTCAAAATCCCGATACATATTACCCCCTTCATATGAATATTGCCCAGACAACATCCATCCAAATACTGTCTTCTCTGCCCTAATACCCCTGATTTGACACTCTCCTCGTCAGTCATCATTTCCCAATACAAATCAAGTCCAATTAGAATATCCATGCCTCTCATACTGTCCTCCCAAAAGTTTTCTTCAAATGGTATATTTGTAAAGTTGCACAAAGCTACATCTGGAACAACGAATGGTAGGAATTTCCAGAAGATTAACAGACTTGCTTAAGGCATTGATCCTGTATACCTTCTTTTGTTTATCCGATTTATTTTCATCAAAGCATGAAACGGTAACATTTTCTTTTCTAACGGAATTCAAATTCGATTTAGCAGCACAAGTTGATGTGATGAATAAACGGTCTGCTCTACTGTCGAACATGACTTTTACCTTTTTTCCATCAATTTTTGTTTTCAAAACTTGCATAATAGTTCTATACCCACTAGAATTAGCACACGATATTCCCATACGAGGAGCGTCATGTTCGGCCAGTGGAACAGATCTCTCGGCATTATGGTTTGAAAATTTCAACTAAAAAAAAAATCAAATGGTGCTTCCCTTTACACGAATAACAATGTTTATTGCAATCCCTAGAAAGCAGACCGCCAAGACAGAAGAAACACATTCCCTTTTATTTTAATCATTTTTTTGCGTTCATCTAGAGATAGTTTTTTCACCTCTGAACACTTATTTGCGTAATGTTCTTTTTCGTAGAAAACACATTTTCTCGTTGTTGAATGATTTCCCTCGAAAAGTGAGGCAGTTGTTGCTCGTTTTTGTTTGTCTGGCCTTCTTCTATATCAGACTCATCCATTGTTAACGATGACGAAAATATCTGAGGTCGCTCACGTCTCCGAATTTCATTAAACAAAAAATTGAGAAGAATTTTCAGGTCTTCCTGATGGCCTTCGCCTTCTCTAGCCCACTCAAGGTCAATATTATCTGGCAGCTGGTGTAAGATAAAGGGGGTCAAAATGACACCATTCTACCTCCCGTCAATTCCGAGATTTTCTAGACTCCTGACGCGTGTCTGGATCAAATCGTACAAACTCCACAGGTCCGTCTTCCCAGAGGATTTTGCCGCTAGTGAGAGTAATTTTTGAATATGACAAAAAATGATGCATTCCGTTCGACCAGATCGATGATGGAGGATACTCATTGCGCTGTTGTAGTTTTCCGGTGTCAGCGAAAGACCATCGATGCACCGAAGGGCCTCGTATTTAAGGAGAGATCGAAGGTATGTGAATTTTGACACATTCAACAATGACTGCGACGCAGAAAATTGTTTGAATAACATTGATTTTATAAGATTTTTGAAAATACTGAAAGAAAGAAATAGCCTTACTTGTTTGACACAGCTGTCCAGTATAACCAGGGGGGCATAGACACTCCTTGTTGTCCGAAGAACACCTTCCGCCATTTAGACACGTCAAAGGACAACCGGAGATTTCTAATAATGTCAACAAATATTTGAAATTATCATTTGTGTCGTATTACTTAAGAAGATATTTATATAGATCTACCTGGAGAATATAATAAATGCAAATTTAAAAGAACATAATTGAAACCTTTAACACACAAAATGTTGTAAGCAAACAACAATA
>NC_088362.1:95175899-95180899 GCF_034508935.2 Berghia stephanieae | reverse complement strand
AGTTTTCTCAAGGTCTCAGCTTTTACTACGATGTCAAAATGTTCATTGCCCAAATTTTAACGTAGTTGGCATGTTTTGTCTTTGAAGTATTTGTCAAAACGCTGCAATAGTCCAAATCAATCTGAATTTGGAAAGCCAGTGTCTATCAGGAGACCATTTACGATTTTAGAATATTTTTTGGGGGTATTTTTTCTTGGATGAAACAGTTTTCCTGATGTGATTGTGCTTGGTCTCTTTTAGGGAGATTATTTGTTTCATTTTTTGATGGAAAAGTACTGCTCCTTATTGTGAAGTTCATTTGCATGAAAAAAACCTGGGGCAATTGAATTATTTATCAAAATTATGCATGCTGATTTTTAAAAAAATATTCTAGAGCATTCTGACCTTTTTCACAGGCAACTCCGGTAAATCCAGCTCGACAAACACACTTGGCTGGAAGATTGTTGATCTTAAAGCAGCCGCCATTGATGCAGGCTGGGTTACAAAGGAGGGCAAGGCTTTTAATCTTCTCGCAGTATTTGCCTTCATAGTTTGATGGACACTTGCATTGGTATGTTGTGCCGATTTTCCTGCATTCTCCATTGTTTTGACACGAAGGGTTGCAATATGTGATCGCTATAAAGTGAAGGGTGGAGGGTGGAAGGTTGTAAGGCTTTTGTTATAAACTGGTTGTCTATAGGTTTCTACACTTTGTTATAGAGTGTGCATCATCATCATCATCATCATCATCATCATCATCATCATCATCATCATCATCATCATCATCATCATCATCAAAGAATCAAACATTTTCCTTTGTCCTTGGTCAAGGTGCCTTATTAATCTTCTCGACATTTTTTTGTTCAGGCTGGAGTGTTCCTTGATTTAATAGATAACTTTGGAAGTCAAGAGTTTTGTACCCAAATTTACATTTAGTCGGTCGAGCGGTGAGCCCTGTTTCACGCAGTCGTGTGAACAGCGTTTCCAGGCCATGCAAATGAGTTTCCCAGGTCGGTGGATGCGACTAAAATGTCGTCCATAAAATTGAGAATGTTTTTGTTTTGCAGTGGGGTTAGTAATTTTCTCATCATTCTTGAGAATATTCCAGGCACTTGTGCAGTCCAAATGCATGACGGTTATTTTGTCATGTCCTCAAGAAGTGATAAAGGCAAAGGCTAAATATGTCTGAGATGAACAGTACGGCGGGTGAACAGAAATTTGATGAATTTTCTTGGTGAGATCAAGACGGTTGATAAACTGTTTTCCTGCTAGCGACTGCCTTTCAGGAGACCATTTACGGTTTTTAAAAGTTTTTTGTGCCTGCTAGGCGCGAATTACATGTATGTACACATTACAACCTCCAATTATTTACTAATGTCCACAACTACAAATTGAATAAATCAAGAATTGTGAAGTTCATCTAGCATGAAAAAACCCCTGGAGCAATTGAATTATTTACCAATATTATGCATATCAATTTTTAAAAAAATATTCTAGAGCATTCTTACCTCTTTCACAGGCAACTCCGGTAAATCCAGCTCGACAAACACACTTGGCTGGAAGATTGTTGATCCTGAAGCAGTCGCCATTGATGCAGGCTGGGTTACAAATGAGGGCAAGGCTTTTAATCTTCTCACAGTATTTCCCTTCATAGTTTGATGGACACTTGCATTGGTATGTTGTGCCGATTTTCCTGCATTCTCCATTGTTTTGACACGGAGGGTTGCAAGTTGTCGTTTCTATAATGTGAAGGGTGGAGGGTTGTAAGTCCGTTGTTATAAAATGGTTTTCTATAGGTTGTTATAGAATTTGCATCATGAACAATCCTACGTCTGGTTTTGAATCAATGAGGATAATCATCAAATGTTGATAAAGAAAAGTATAAGTATTATGATAATTTTGATAATAATCATAATAAAGATAATATTAATGATGATGATGATGATGATGATGATGATGGTGATGATGATGATGATGATGATGATGATGATGATGATGATGATGATGATGATGATGATGACAATAATAATAATAATAATAATAATAATAATAATAATAATAATAATAATAATAATAATAATAATAATAATAATAATAATAATAATAATAATTATAACAATAATAATAATAATAATAATAATAATAATAATAATAATAATAATAATAATAATAATAATAATAATAATAATAATAATAATAATAATACTAATGATTGTGGCGGGATTGTGTGCTTGGTGTGGGTTCGTATCCAAATGAATAAATCAATGGACTGGATTCGAACTTAGTATGCACGCTATAGGCTATCGTTCCCAGCGGCGCCACTCAACCTAAATCTCAAACGGATCCGGTTTAATCTAGGGGTGATTAAGGCCTCTTATGGCTAATTGTACTAATAGCAAGTGAGTTAAGACAATAGTAACACCCCATACAATAATAACAATTCTATACAAAAGTTCAATTAGATATGCAGGAAAGGAAAGAGAGAATAAGTGGGAGGTAGAATGAAGATAATGGGTGATGTATATTTTAGACTTTTAACTACTGATCCTATATGTATTTAATCACAGGAAGAATGCCTCTAATTGAGTGTATCTAATTTATTATTTCTTTATTTATTCATTTATTTAATTTAATCGTATGTATCACTGGGTTGGTGATTTGAAAATGGTCAAAGCCCGTTTGGCTTATCTTGAATCCAGCAGATGTCGATCTCAAGTTGCGTTTATTGAATGAAGACTTCCAAACCATACTTTGCTTGTTTGGTACTCTTCTTGGGATGGGACTGGCGTCTTGTGCATTGTCAACACGGTCAAGGGCTGGTTCTGGTTCTTATCGGACCTTCATTTAAAACAGTGACAGTTTCATCTGTGGCTAGGACCTTCCGTTAGACTTTGTATAAAAAGGTTTTAGAGCCAATTCTAGTTTATCTTTCGCCACAATTCCATCCATGAACGAAGCAGGATGAATGAAACACCACAGATCAATGAGACGTCTCATTCATCTGTGGTGTTTCATTCATCCTGTTTTGTTGATAAAGGGGAAACCCGAAACGTCCATTTGATCTGTTTTTGTAATTAAATTGAAGCTTACATTCAACTTCACATTATTATTTATTTCTTCGAGCTTCGAGCAGCAACATTTACATCATCCATGAACGACACATTATATTCGATAATTTAGAAATTATAATCATGATTATGATGTGTCGCACGGGGCTGACGGTAGATTGCAGGCATCAGATATACATATTGAATATAGATGAATATAATATCATGTTTCATAAACAAAATGTTAACTATAGTAAAATATACTTATAGCTATAGTTTTATGCAAGTATTTCAACTTACAAACATCCTTAGAAATAAAGAAAACATAAAATATACACGAATGATTAGAATAATAATTTATAGCACTTAATTTACAGCAATATCTCATTCCACTCAGAACAGGTCAAGCTAATAATACATTACCTTCAGCCGAAATAGTTAAAACGTTATACTAGTTTGAAATTTAAGAGCTGGTACTTCTCTGTGTGTTTTAGTGTGTACGGCCGCTTATTTTTGGAGAAATCAGTTTTGTCAAAATTGGCATGCGAAGCAAATTAAATGATAGAATTGCCAATTGGAAGGAATAGAATTTCTAGATGGCCAATGAGGTTCGCGTATTTTGATTAACAAACCTGGGATAGGGTGCAAGATTAGCGAGAAAGGCGCGATTCTAATTACAATACGGTTCAACAGTCATGAGGTCACGTCCCTCGTAATGACGCATGGTGACTTATTAACTTATTATTAACTTATTCGTTTGATACGAATATTTTTGTGTTCGTGGAGAGCTCATACGGTAGAGTCACGCTCTCACCGGCCAGGCGGAGTTGTCGTACCAATAAGGTCGCGGGTTCAAACCCCACCACCGCCGCGAAAAAAATTGTTATTCTCTTTTGTCTTCTGACACTTTCCTACTCACTTCATCTCTTGTTGTTATCAAGATAAAGTGCCTGCTCTACTCACTTTTCTGAATTAAAAATTCACCCCAAATACCGGAGCATACTCAATGTTCAATCGTTTCTATGTTATATGTTTGTATTGATAATATTGGCTATTAAGCTTAACTGCTAGCCAGGTAACTTCGCGATGGTTGTGTGTTGAACCCCCGGTCTCCAGAAGTCGGTGTGAGAGAGCTCTAGAAATGAATGACTTGAGTTTGATACGAATATTTTTGTGTTCGTGGATAGCTCATACGGTAGAGTCACGCTCTCACCGGCCAGGCGGAGTTGTACCAATAAAGTCGCGGGTTCAAACCCCACCACCGCCGCGAAATTTTTTAAAATTCTCTATTGTCTTCTGGCATTTTTCTACTCACTCCATCTCTTGTGGTAACTTATTAACTGGCTCTAAACTATCGGAACAATGACGGACGCCCTTTTGAAATATTTCTCCGACGAACATAAAAGCGTATCCAGAAGTAAAAAAAACCCATTATAAATCTGATCACGTTTTGACTTTTACACATTCTGATCACAAGACATATGAAAAGGTATGAAGAATAAAAAGTACCGATTTTCTTAGTTTAGAACCACGATGGCCGCCGTTGCTGGGCGACGTGACATCAGACTATTGAATACAATTGACGAGGCTCTTGATAAGACTCGAACCTGGGTGCATAGGGCCCCTGGAGTCTTGTGAGGAGAAAGGATAATTAGCAGGAAGAATGCAAACAATTGAACAGATATGTATGGCCCTAAGCGGACAGCGAGGTGTAAGAAAGAGCATTCCATCAACAATGGATAAATTTGAGATATCTTAACCATTTCAATACTATAAATCCTTAAGTGAAAATTGGAACACATTAGTGTTTCCAATCGACGCTGACAAACTGTTCGTGTTGAATTGTTTCATTCGATCTAGGTGTTAATTTCCTTTCACTAATACTGGTGTTCATGTTGCCCACTCATCAATTGAAGTCTTTTTGAAACAGACGCGAGAGCAAGTGAAATTAGATCGTCACAATGATAATAAAAT
>NC_088362.1:95168399-95170899 GCF_034508935.2 Berghia stephanieae | reverse complement strand
TACTACTACTACTACTACTACTACTACTACTACTACTACTACTACTACTACTACTACCACTACTACTACTACTACTACTACTACTACTACTACTACTACTACTACTACTACTACTACTACTACTATTAACTACTACTACTACAACTACTATTACATACTCACTACTACTACTACTACTACTATACTACTACTACTACTACTACTACACTACTACTAACTACTACTACTACTACTACTACTACTACTATACTACTACTACTACTACTACTACTACTACTACACTACTACTACTACTACTACTACTACTACTACTACTATCTACTACTGTCACTACTACTACTACTACTACTACTTCTCCTACACTACTACTACTACTACTACTACTACTACTACTACTAACTACTCACTACTAACCACTACTACTACTACTAACTAATACTACTACTACTACTACTAACTACTACTACTACTACTACTACTACTACTACTACTACAACAACAACTACTACTACTACCAATACTACTACTACTACTACTACTACTACTACTACTACCACTACTACTACTACTACTACTACTACTACTACTACTACTACTACTACTATACTACTACTACTACTTCTACTACTACAACAACAACAACTACTACTACTATACTACTACTACTACTACTACTACTACTACTACTACTACTATACACTACTACTACTACTACTACTACTACTACCTACTACTACTACTACTACTACTACTACTACTACTACTACTACTACTACTACTACTACTACTACTACTACTACTACTATACTACTATACTACTACTACTAATACTACTTCTACTACTATCTACTACTACTACTACTACTACTACTACTACTACTACTACTACACTACTACTACTACTATACTACTACTACTACTATACTACTACTACTACTACTACTACTACTACTACTACTACTACTACTACTACTACTACTACTATACTACTACTACTACTACTACTACTACTTCTACTACTACTACTACTACTACTACTACTACTACTACTACTACTACTACTACTACTACACACTACTACTACTACAACTACTACTACTACTACTACTACTACTACTACTACTACTACTACTACTACAACAACAACTACTACTACTACCACTACTACTACTACTACTACTACTACAACAACAACAACTACTACTACTACTACTACTACTACTACTACTACCACTATTACTACTACTACTACTACTACTACTACTACTACTACTACTACTAACTACTACTACTACTACTACTACTACTATACTACTACTACTACACTACTACTACTATACTACTACTCACTACCACTACTATACTACTACTACACTACTACTACTACTACTACTACTACTACTACTACTACTACTACTATTACTACTACTACTACTACTACTACTACTACTACTACTACTACTACTACTACTACTACTACTGCTGCTGCTATGTCGCATTAACTATAAATCAAAGTTCGCCTTACATTAAAGATTCTTCTATTTAACATGATACATCTTTTTTATGTCAAATTAACAAGTCAGGAACAAGAATCAGATTCCTTATTAAATATGATCCATCTTTTCTCAATATCTATGTCATATTAACAAGTCAAGATTTTTAAAAATCAAATTCCGCTTTACTTCAGGATTTTTGAATTTAACATGATCGATATTTTCTAAAAACGTATGTTTACTTAATAGTTATACTGAGACGTGAAACTGATAATAACGATTGCATACTCCCGTTTACACAGGACATTTAAATAATGCATTGCATCAAGTCATATCTTGACTAGACCAAGGTAACCACCAGGGCTGGGTGGACAGATAAGACAAACGCCTATTTACATGGATTTGAATCTCGTTTGTTAGTATATGCGGCTATGATGTCTTGTGGTATGACACTCGCTTTCGGATCGGAATGTCCTGGGTTCGAGCCTCGCTCGGAGCATAGTTGAGTCCTTGAAAAAGGCTCTTTACTCAAATTATCTCACTTTACTCAGGTGTAAAATGAGTACCTGGTCTTTAACAGCGTTGTCTCTGTCCGAAAAAAAATTACAATATCGTCTCACAGGCGTCATGTCTTGTCCTCAATGGTAAGTGTTGCTGTTGGATAGGGACCCCTAGTAAAGCGCTTTGAACACGTTTAGTCGATATTGCGCTATATAAAAGCTCAAATTAAAAAATATATGAGTCGGTTGGTCTGCCGAGTAAGATACCAGGTTATTCAGCAGTCTTGTTCACATCTATACAAAGTCATTTCATATCTCAAATAGTTTGAAGTAGCATGCTATCACATCTGACATTTTTAATGTAATTTGCCTACACATTCTTGTCAATCAAAACATATTATATGAAATGGAAGAGAAGACAGAAGAAAAAAGGAAGAGGAGGAGGAGGAAAGGGTAGGGATGGAGGGGGAAAGGCGAATGTCTGGGAGAACAGAAAAGGTTAGTAAG
>NC_088362.1:95160899-95163399 GCF_034508935.2 Berghia stephanieae | reverse complement strand
GAAGATATCGATTAGAAGTGAAAATAACCAAAGGGTTTAAGCTTAGTACTGTTCTGTATCTAACAAGACAAAAAAAAAAACCAAAAAAAAAAAAAAAACCAAAAAAAAAAAAAAAAACACAAAACATTATTGAATCTGAATACCATCTAAGTCAAAAAAAATATTTTCGAATAGTTACAGCATCCCAATTCTTGCTCAGAATATCCTTTTCTGTTATAGCCAAGTGACTATACTTTAAATATTTTATTTTGTAAAAAGAAATTAACGCATCACATTTTGAACCCTTACAAAAATGAAAAAGTAAACATTTCATTTCTCAGAGGAATAATTCATAAATTTGTGGACAGCATAAATTAATATATTATATGAATTTATCAATTTACCTATAACGGCAATTATTCATTGTTCTCTCAGCCCCTACTTGTCACAAATGTTATAGAATTCAGAAGGTCATACGATTTCAAAATATTCATTTTTGGCATGTAGATCTCTATTTATTACGTCCAAAGTTTAGATTTTCATACTTTATAAACATCCACAGCAGCCTTTTACAAAACTCTTGTCTTATTTATTGGTCAGAATCTTTGACGCCAATTATCGAGTCATGAAAATGGCTGCCAACCTTGCCACAAATTCGACATGAAATCGAACAAATCCAAAGCAGGGGAGTTAATAATGAAAACTAATAACTCCAGGGGCGTGGCTATATTAGTTGATTTGGTGCCATCTTTGAAAAATGGATTACAGCATATTTTTAAAAAAAAAACAACAACAAATAAAGCTGAGAAATGGTATATACCAGCTCCAGTATGTCTTTTCTTTGTGTTGTTTTTCCTTTCTTTTATATTTACAAATATAACATGTTTTAAGTCATTTTTTTTATGATTCTGGCACCACCTTATACTGTAAGCGTGTCACGCCACTGCTAATAACATAATATAAAAGCGTGACAAATTAACACTTTCTTGCAAATGCCTAAGGATTATGTGAGATCAGCTCTCGGTGATAATGAACAAAATAAGAGGAATTTTTCAATTTTTTTTTTATTTTTTTTTAAGAAGAAGAAGAAATGCCCTAAATTTTACACAATCACAATTGACCGTTTTCTACGAGTTGGTGAATATTTCAATCGATCCATCTATCAAGTATCGTTTTTCTTGCCAAATTTATGTACAATTGATATTTCACGTGTCTAGAAGGAATGAAGTTGACATCACTCAACTCCTTGTTTTTATTATTAGACAACCTGTTAATGATTTGTTGTTATCAAAATATAGCAACGAGAATATAAACGTTAAAGGTTGCACAGATTTGCGTGTTGGTATGTTCAATTTGGCTGGCAGGTGTTGTGAGTATTTTACTTAAGCACACAGCATCAATAACAATGCATACCCCTGCTGTTTTGACCAAGAGTGTAGTTACACCTCATTGATTCCCCGATTAGTTTTGTATTCATGCTCTTACTACTTTCTTTATATAAAAATAACTCTAAGAAAGCAACTAGGATAACCAGATAGGGTAAAATCGAATCCAGTATGCAGTGGATTAAACCAGTCCTAAATTAGACTTATTAAATAAAACGTTGTGTGCTATTCTATTCAAATCTAAAAACTAATCTCTACAACATCTTTTTCTATGATCAGTCTACATATAATTAATACGAAACGACCAAATCAAATCGCCACGAAAATTGCCTGCTATCGATATTACTGTGTACACAACTTTCTGCAGGTTCGTGAGATGCTCAATTAAAAAAAAAAAAAGTACAGACGGTACATGCTTACCCGATCTAAGTTTCGTGTTGACTACAATGAAATCTGTTCAAATGACACCCACACACACACACACACACACACACACACACACACACACACACACCTATGTCTTTTGTTCCATGTCCTAGACCTGTCACGGATGGTAAACACTTGAGAATGTTCAATAGGAAAGAGGGTGCACACTTTTGAAAGGTAAATTGTTAGAAAAAAAACACTTAGAATATTCATGAATCTCCCAAAAGTGTTTAATTCTATTTTATTCTTTTAGAAAAATAGGAAGCCAGTATTGTCTGGATACAACGAAATTGATTATCGGACTCGATTTTCTCATATCCAGAGTGGGCGGAGTCATGAAAATAAAGCTGTCAATCATGTTGTAATTAGCAAATGTGTGAAGATACTATACCTTTCGTAGAAGGGCATTTATATATACTGTTACTTTTGAAGATATATTTCATTGTCACTGTGTCTGAGAGTGTAAAATAAAGTTGTTCCCATCAACACCGATCATGTCGGTCATTTATACAATTCTCCTCGGTAAGTCAACTATTCCTATTGTTGTCCTATAATGTACTCAGGGTTAATATTGAGTAAATCCACATCCATCGTAAATAAATATCAACTAGCCGAAATTATAATGATAAGATTGATAAGATTGTGCGGCTTTGTGGTTTAGTGGTATGGCACTCGGATCGGAAGGTCCTTGGTTCGAGCCTCGCGCTCGG
>NC_088362.1:95078399-95155899 GCF_034508935.2 Berghia stephanieae | reverse complement strand
ATCGTTGTGTAGCTTGCCTTGCATGGGCTGTGTCGAACCTTGCAACAATTATTCCTGAAAGGTCTAATTTCAAATGTTGTGTTGAGGACCTAACAATGTAAAACCTGCCAGGATCTAGACTGAAAATAATTGATATTTGGAGTTAATGAGTGCAAAATAATATATTGTACAGTAGAGCCTCTATATGGTGACATCACTGGAACAAAACTAAAATGTTGTTATAGAGGGATTTTGTTATAGCGTAGCAACCAAAATAAGGGGGTTACAAGTAATACAACGATGCTTGGACTAGTGAAATTATCAATCTTTATTTTAGGCGTAATAATAAAACAAGAAAAGGTTTGAAAGCTGCATCAACGTCACCATTCGTCGGCAGTCTCTGACGAGCTGTTTTGGGGAATTCCGTACTTTGCAGCCATGTCTTTATGATCTTGTAAACTTCGACGAGAATCTGCAACTTTACAAAAATTATGGTCAGCGTTTTCTTCTTCAACGTTAGCTTATAAGGAGTACGAAAAGACATCATTAATTAAATTTGTATTCGATGTTTTCTTAAATCCGGGCTTCTGGGTTTTTGTTGTTTGTTTTTATTTGTTGTTTTTTTTTCTTGTTTTGTTTTTTGTTGTTGTTTTGTTTTGTTTTTTTTGTAGTCATCACGTGATAGGTGATTAGAGATCATTACAGTGTGTTGAGGCCGTTTGATGGAATACCTGACAACGGGACTCAAGTAAACTGGATATCACTTGCCGGCCAATCACGTGTTTTTATCAACTATGAGTATCTACGATATTTTATTTTATAGGCCTTTTCAAGTTTCATGCTCACATTCTTTGGCTCTATCTTTGATAACGTCTGATAAATTTCGTTGTAATATGACATGTTGGCTTAGATTTCACTTGACCCTACTTTTTTCATTAAAAAATTACTGGTTTAAATGTTATCTTATTAGCAATCTATAAATATCAAGGACGCTGCCTTGGATCATTAGACAATAGATTTACCGTATAAAATAGTAGATTTACCGTATAAAATAGTAGATTTACCGTATAAAATAGTAGATTTATCGTATACTTTATTTAAATGTGTTTCATATCGATGTTATGCGTTTATCCAAAAGGTTCACAATATCCACCAGCCGGATATAACGTACCTACACACAAAAGTATATGTAATATTGAACGACTTATTGATAAAATTTATTATAGTGAGAACTTCACATGAAATAGACTTGCCAAAACAATAACAAATAGCTGAGTGGAGTCAATTTCGTTTCATCTATCGTTTAGCGAAATATTTCCATACCACATGTATGTTAATCACTGGATTTACGGCGGGATTTAGAGATATTTATCTCATAACAAAAAGATGAAATGCAGCGAATCGCACAGATTAAATTCGCATTCCACCATCTTTCCTTTTTACTAAAAATCCCTCACAATATTGTGTGAATAAAACAGGAATGGGAATGATGTATGCTGGGATTTTTTTAATGTGGAAATACGCTTCAACAGTCGTAACGTCACTTCCCTCGTAATGACACACGATAACTTAGCAACTGGCTCTAAACTATCGGAACAATGGCGGACGCCCTTATGAAATATTTCTCCGACGAGCATAAAAGCGTTTTCAGAGGCAAAAAAAAAATATTATAAATCTAATCATGTTTTGACTTTTACACATTCTGATCACAAGACATATGAAAAGTTATAGCCAGCATGAAGAATAACAAGTACCGGTTTTCTTTGTTTAGAAACACGATGGCTGCGATTAGCGATTGCTTGATATCAATATAAGATACATTATTCATATTTAGGATTAATTAGTTCTAGGATAATATAGGAAGGGGGAATTAGGCTAAAACCGTGCAAATTCGGGTTGAAAGCATGAAAATTTGCATACAAGTAACCAAGATCAATTAAAACCCCATCTGCTATAGAACCACTCTGGCGATTAATAATAACGTTTCGGTATAAGGCCTTAAATTTCCCTATTAAAGCTATATTAAACAAGGGAAATAACTACGTAAACACATATATTTTCTTCATATTCATTGTATTAGGGTAAATTGGGCTAAAACCGTGCACATTGGTATTGAAAGCATGAAAATTGGCATACATGTAGCTAAGACCCATATAAATAGCATCTGCTATAGAACCACTCTGGCAATTTATTATATCAGTGCGTTTTTGGCACTTTTATTTTTCCCTATATAGCCTTACTTATCCAAGGAAAATAACAACGAGACTCCAATGTGTGTTCAATAATCTAAATATTGACTAAAAAAGGAATGCGTTTTTATGTTTTCAGATGAAATTACAATGATGGGACAAGTTTTTAGTATGTCAACGTCTCATACTTCAACCACCCAGGAATACACACGCTACAATTCCTACTACATTATGTTTTATGTTTTCAACGTTCCTTTTGCTGACGAAGGGTTTTCCCCGAATCGTCCAGTGTATGTACTGTTCCCACCCGAAGCTACTGTAAATGGTCAACAATATTTGCACGGTTTTAGCCTAATTCCCCATACTACTACTACTACTACTACTACTACTACTACTACTACTACTACTACTACTACTACTACTACTACTACTACTACTACTATACTACTACTACTACTACTAAACTACTACTACTACTACTACTACTACTACTACTATTACTACTACTACTACTACTCTTCTTCTTCTTCTACTACTACTACTACTACTACTACTACTACTACTACTACTACTACTACTTAAATTTAGCTTTGTTCTCACATTACACCGTTTTCATACCATTGATTACAAGCAGTTGTGCGTAGCATTGATTTCATGGAAAATATCACCATATAACCAACACATCGTCATAACAAATAGAAAAGTTGAGCTCCATATTAGACGTGTATATGTACAGCAAGACATCCTAAGAAATCTAATATTTAAAAAAATTGGCTCCATTGTAGACTGATAGATGTATCGCAGGACACCCCAAGGAGTTCACCATTAGATCTTTGACCAATCAAGACATAGGCTTCATGACACACCCTCAAACACGATTGGACTAAATGGTTACTAACAAGAGAATGAAAGAAGTTGATATTAAACTGCTCTGTTATTTTCCTTAGACCTCCAGTAGGGTGATTAGTTCTCACTAGATTCACTCGATCAGACAATGTTGTTTGGTTTGATTAATCTGACGGGTAGAACTAGTCTTTTGTTTAATCCCTTACAATTTCTAATACCGGTTTATTTCACATAGTTTAGCAATTATTGACATTTTTTGCTGAATAACGACTATTCGGACAGTCCGAATCATTTGTCAAGGGGCGTGGATATTTTTTCTCCACTATGATTTAATCCATGTTATAATTACAGTTATGTAATATTGTTGAGAAGGTAATATAAAACTAATCGGAGCTAAAGGGCCTGATCAAATATTATTATATCGACAAAAGAGTGATGGAGTCTGTGGCGTGTGTTTCACGTGTCATGTGTGTAGACTGTTTACAAAGCGAAATTACTTATTGATATTTTCCCCGTTATAAGGAAGTGAGTGGTTGACCATTCTCTCCTTGGTTTTCGTTTATTAAATGCCTACACTATTTCGATATTAATTTTTTTATGTAATATACGGGTCATGCTTACAGCAACAAATAAAACTAGGGGATAAAAACTCCGAAATATGACGTCATTGTCCTTTGGGACCTTATCGGCTACCAAGCCGATTTCTGTCGCGCAGAAAATTAACCGCATCCTTTTTTTAAATTACATCTGGTCTGAATTTGACTTAGTTGATGCTCTAAATAAATAACCCGTCCAGCCCGATAGCTGCTTTCTTGTTTTCAATAACAAAAATCTGTAACTAACACATAAAATACAAAAATATAGACGGGAACAGCGTGGCTCAGTGGTACGGTCTTTGCTTCTTGCCCGAAAGGTACCGAGTTGAGTCACCCGCCGCTGCGTTGTATGGCCTTGAGCAAGTCACCTCGCCCTAGCTCACTTTGCGGCGCTGCTCTGCGGCTGACGCCTGGGTTATTCCAGTCAGCCCTTGGAATAGACCCTAAAGACAAATTTCCCCTTGGGGATGAATAAGGGGAATTTTGTAAAATTTAAATAACAGTATCTTAACTAATATAAAGTACAAAAATAAGGATGAAAATAAAATTATCTTTACTCATATTCAGGTTGAGAAAACACCGAGATATCTCAGGCGTCAGCAGAAGTATAGCGTCACAAAATTAGCAAGAGTGGCTGAAATTTTTGCTAGTGGAATGATAATGATAATAATAATAATAATAATAATAATAATAATAATAATAATAATAATAATAATAATAATAATAATAATAATAATAATAAATGGCATTTGTTTAGCGCTTTCCATGAACCAAACATCTCAAAGCGCTTTACAGATATTGAATTACATCATGAACATAAGTAGTCAAAATTAAACGTAGTAACAAAATACACATTGCTAAAGTAATACAATACAAAAATGACAGTTGGCATGGCATAAAATCAATTGTAAAAGTGGGGTTTTAAAGCAGATTTAAATTCTGAGATATTCTCAATTACTCTAGTTGGTTGCGGTCATGTAGGCTATTCCAGAGTTTGGTGCCATAATATTAAAAAGAGCGATGACCAAAGGAGTTTAACTTGCTTTTTGGCACAGATGATGATTTGGTCCCTTTCGACAAGACTTGAACCAGTCTAGTACAGTTCCCGATAGACCAAAACGTGTTTTCATAGAATTTCACGGTCGAAGGCTGAACTAAGGTCAAGGATGTTGAGAAAAACAGCGTTGCCTTCATCGATATATTTTATTTTAAGACGTCGTTAAAAACTAAGAGGAGGGAAGTTTCCGTGGAGTGAAATGATTTATAGGGATAATGAAACTTTTAGCCCATGCTGGTTCTGTTGAGGTGTTGTTTGAGATGCTCGAGAACAATTTATTCCTGTATTTTAGACAAAAACGATACATTTTAAACTGGCTGATAGTTCTTCAAGTCGCTGTGGTCGAGATTTTGCTTTTTAAGTAGGGGTCGGACTGTTTGGAATTTGTTGGGACTGTTCCGGAAGACAAGGAGTGGTTTAGGATTGAGGTTATTGATGGCAAGATCTTGTTCGGGTAATTTTTGAGGAGGACCGTGGGAATAGTGCCGATCTCGCATTTTTAAAAAGTAGACTCTGAAATAATTTCAAATAGGTACTTTTTTAAAATGAGAAAGTGACTTAAAATAGTGTGAACAAAGGGACGCTATTCTGATAATTTTCAAGTGTCATCTCGAGAAAAAGCGAATCTGGTTGATTCTATTTTAGTTTCAAAATATTCAAGAACCGTTTGTGGAAGTTGCTTCGTTTCCATATTATTTGTGGGGATTGGGTCAGATTTATGTTTTTCAAGCAATTCATTTGTGGTCTGGAAAAGTTGCTCACAGTCGGTGACATTTTCAATTTTTTTCATTATAAAAAGTCCTTTTTGTATCGTTTCAAACATGTCATAGCTGAATTATTTTTGATTTATACTCCATCCATTTTGTGTTGCAGCTGGCCGGGTTTTATCCAAAGTCTTTACGCTTTCCTTTTTGCTATTTTTGCCTGTTTAACCTTGCTGTCAAACCAGGGGCCATTCGTGCGTGTGGTTAACGTTCTTTCTGGTGCGTGAGAGTTCATTATTTTACGGCATTCTTCGTCAAATCGATCAAAACTAATATCTGTTATTAGTAGAATAACATATTCATTATCAGAGCATGATATGTTTGGTGAGTGGTGGTTTTAGAATAGCAAGTTTAACTAATATACGAAAGTGGTCTGAAGTCAGTTTGTTTTATACATCTGTATTTAAAATTCAGTAGATGTTTTGTGGTACTATAATACAATCGAGAGTGTTGCCCCCCTACGTATATCCTCTATGTCTCTTGTGTGTTTTTCTTTTGAGTTAAAATGAATATTCAGATTGCCCAAAATATTTTTTTGGGTTCTTTTTGAAATTTTGTTGAGTAATGAGATCCATGAATTCTTGTAAAAATTTAATTTGTAAAACTTTCGGAGAATGATAGATGCATATAAATATGTAAGATGTGTTATTCCATTTCAATGTTATTTACACGGATTCGAGACTAAAGCAACGCTTTATTAATTGAGTTTAATCATTTTTTTAAAAGTTGAGGTTTTATGTAGCGCTATATCCACTAAATGTGCTCAAAGCGCTTTACAAGGGTCCCTGGCCAACAGCAACATTTGACATTAAGGACGGGACTGTTAGGCGACATTACATTTTTTTTTCGGACAGCGACAACGCTGTTAACGGCCAGGTACTCATTTTACACCTGAGTACGGTGAGAGAATGTGAGTTAAGAGCCTTCTCCAAGGACTCAACTATGCGCCGATCGAGGCTCGAACCCAGGACCTTCCGATCCGAAAGCGAGTGTCATACCACTAGACCACATAGTCGCCATAATATGTTGGTAATGCATTTTTCGAAGTTCTCGTGATATATAAATGCTATGCCACCGCCAATTCTGTCTTTTCGTGGAATGACTTTGCAATTTACTTTGACGATTTCGTTTGGTTGATGAGAGGTTCGTCACCTTTCTCTTTCAACCAGGTCTCAGTGATAAATAAGAGATATAGCCTATGTTTTCATCAATAATTAAGTCATCCTTGTCAAATGTTTTGTTATTCGCTGACTGTGTGTTAATACAGCCAATGTTAATGTGACCTGTGTCAGAATGTTGGTTTGGAATTTCTCTGAACACATATCTATGTGGTGTGCGATCATGGATATAAAAGGAAGGACCTTAAACAAAGTGGGCGTGGTCTTCTTTTTGTTGTTAAAATACGATGACTTCCGCCATGCGCTGAGCCATTTCCATTTTGATGGAGTACTGGGTTTAAATCTCAAGTGTTTCCCACAGATACCTCTAAATTCTCTATAAAATACTCTCGGAAGTCTTTGCGATTTTTGCAATCATAAGAGTTGCTATGATATAGATCTTTATCTGAATTATAAAGGTAACTTCAGGCTTATGAAATTCACACTACTTTTTCCTTTTAAACGCTGAATCAGTTTAAAAATAGATTCAAACATTCCATAATAAGGAAAACGTTCCCTGTTGAACGATGTACGCGCCCCCTTTTACTGCAGAGTTTTGAGCAAATCAATTTTAAAAGTATCATTTCAAACCTATATGTATGATATGCGTGACTTTTTTAATTTAACTGTCACGAGAAAAATAATGTTGTTTCGAAATAGCATAAAGTATATTTTATGGCAAATAAAACAAACTGTTTACGACTCGACAGTTCCGACGTTACTTCCGCCTTGTTTTACATTAGTGTTGGACGATATCATACATTTTCACTATCAATACAATACGATATAACAGCAATGCTGAGATTTTAACAAAAAATATGTTTATCATTTCCCTCGCTTTGATCTTATCTATGGAAACTGCGGCCATTGCCACTCGCAGCTCGATTTTTGCATTTATAAACCCAACATGTATGAACCATGATGGGTTTGTAAATATAAGTCAATAACTCTATGAGAAATATTTGTTGAAAAAGTCGATTAACTTTGAATCGAGGCGAGGGAAAATAGCGAAAGATAGAGCCTCCCTTAACTAATCATCCGACAAGGAAGAAGAGTGTATTGATAGCGCCAATCTTCCTATTCATCAAACGAAAAGGGTCACTTCCGGTATGATACAGTAATATAATTACAGCTGATCGACCCACGGCAGCAGCTTCTTATTGTCGCGAACCCGCCCTGTAGCATCGTCACAACACACCGTTCAACTAGATGCTCTGCTGTTTCGGGTTCTTGCCCACATCGGGTACATGTGGGACAGGTGGAAAGTACTCACTGATGAAGCACACTTGCTGTTAGGCAGCTCCTCGACCGAAGCCGATTCACAGTTACCCAGTGTCTCCTCTTACTGGTATCAAAGCCTGGCAACTTCTCACCAAGCTTAGAGGAGTGTACGTCCCCACGGGAAATCCCTCTTCGTCATGTCTATGTGTCTGATTGATGTCCCAATTAAAATCAGCGTTGGATGTCTGTTTCACGTTTTTACATTTTTCCATACTGTTAAGACTAAACTTGTATTCAATCCCACAGACATCTTTTCATGACAGTGGGTTGTGGCGCCAATTAAAACAGGGGGCTGACTCGGAGGAGGAGTATGACGATGAGGATGAGGAGGACGATGACCAGTTATTACAACCTTAATATTCCTCTGTTTTCTTGATCCACCACGATTGGGTGGCGAATTGACACGTTTAAAAATGAATTGACGTTCAAAAACGTTTATGTTTTGCACAGTAAACGGCCGAGCAAGGAGCACAGTGAAGAATGCTTTAAGAAGAAATATAAACAGGCTAAAATTTAGAATGAGTTGAGAATGTGTAGGAGCCATTGTAAAAACGTAAACAAAAATAATGCCGAAATGGGGTTTGAAACCGGGTTTGACAAGTCCATTTCAGAATAAGCAGTTACCTTTTAGTGCCTCCTATACATTCGCCGTGGTTGAGGAGACTCAACAACCCATTTAACTGTTGAACTGTTGAGTAAACAAATCGACTTTGAAATAAAGTGTGTCGATCTGGAATCTGCACGTTTAGCCACGATGACGCTAACCCTATCATAACTACGCTGGCCGCATCTTTCTTAAACTCATTGTCCGACATGTCCCTTAACGCTCTCCTTGCCATCTATTTTTAGAATTCCTCCCGAAAATTCACACCCACCCAACACAAAAATAGACATTTCTTACTCAAACAAAAAGTAACAGGTGAGCTCTACAACACAGTGTTTAGTATTTATAGCTGTAATCAAAGAATTTCTTTAAATTTTGTGATGTACAAGAGAAATCAGAATGAGAAAATTGTTGGTTACATCGTAACGAATGTGACGATTTTCCTATGGGTGGTAAGGAGAGGGTTAAAAATCACAACAAAATAAACTGCGATGATCTCCAAAAGAACGTGAGCAGTGGGATGCATTGAATATGTCGGGCTGATTCTTTTGGGTGATATGCATTATCTGAATATAATCACAGACCCCACAGCTCCTATCGAAATAACAGTAAAAGTAATAGGATTTGAGTTTCATCGAAGCTCCAGTCGTATCGTTGTTATTCTTGATGACAACAGTTAGGTCTGTAATATTCAGATAAATGATATGATTTTGCGAGAGTCGTCCCTATATGTAAAGCATCGAATTGCATCGCTGTTACTGCTATCTTAATAATAATGGTTACGTTAGATATTCAGTTGAATGATAGGATTATTTCTTTGAGCCATCGACGTTTCAATGTGGAGTAAATCTTGGCTCGATACAAAATATTATTTACTTTGCTGAAACTTGGACCCCGATGAGCGTGATGTATCATATTACCAAAAAGAAATGGACAAAGAATAATCCGTGCACAATCTATAAATCTAAATCTCTGAATAAACACAAATTATATCAAAGTCGAAATCAAAGTGAGTGTGTAAAAAGCTCGTTCCTTTCACGAGCAAATGTTCCGACCAAACAAATATAAATAAAGGCAATCAAACAACGCCACTGTCGTCAAATCCACGGGTGGTTTAACCCTTTACAGATAGAGTTAGGGACTATTCAAGCAAAATCATTCATCTGGAGATCACAGACGTAACCGTTGTTATCAAAAGAGCAGACTGGGAATTTGATGAAGCTCGAATCCCGTGGCTGTTACTGTTATTTCGGTTAGATGTTTTAGGTCAGTGATTGTATTCAGCTAGATAAAGGGAGAAGTTATCCTTTAAAGAACTCAAGCTCGCCAGTAAAAGGTTAAACGATTAAAAGGGTCAAAAGATGAGAAGAGGAATCACCTGAATTCTAGTATCTTCACCATAGGGAATGAGATTAGCGGAAGAGTAGCGTCCCATGATTGGACGTCACCCATAGTCTGTGACGTCACCGCTTCCGCGAAGACGAGAGACGCATGCGCACAACCAACATGACGTTCTCTCTCTAATAACTTTTCCGCCGGTGACGTCACAGACTATGGGCGACGTCCAATCAAGGGACGCTACTTTTCCGCTAATCTCATTCCCTATTGCTTGTTATTCTAATGGAATAAGCACGATCCTGCGCATGAAAATAATTTTAACTAGAAATCCAAAAACTAAAGCAACATTAAATATTTTAAGTATAATGACTACATAATGATATAATCCGTGTTTGTATATTTCCCCATCATTCATGCAAGTTAGGCTCCACATTAATCCTGTATTTATACAATAGACTCCACCTTAGAATATGGTTTCTCCGGTATATCAATTATCCGAAAAAAAAAATGTCTTAATTAGTCTGAGAAGACACATACAAACCAGTGCTATGGTCAAGAGACATTGTTAATCTTGTTAATCTGTCCTAAAATGACAAAATGATCAGTTTTATATCTTTTGAAAAGTTAGTGGCGATTTTAATTGATTTATTCATGAATTAAACATTTTCCAACCAAAAATTAAAAGGATGTTTTTTTTTACATTGTGGACATGGAAAGGGGCCTAGGTGACTCCAGTCATAGAGCACGAGCTTCACAAGGAACTTCAGGAAAAACGACTTGTTGAGTAGATACCCAAAATCTCTACCAATCTTCGATGAAGATTGCTGTATTTCACTTCCATGGGTTGTTTCGTTAGAAAAAGAACATTACAAATATATTGAATTGTTCTGGTAAAACACACATACACAGACACACACACACACACACACACATATACACAGACTCTCTTTCTCTCTCTCTCTCTCTCCCTCTCTCTCTCTCCTTCCCTCTCCCTCTCTCTCTCTCCCTCCCTCTCTCTCTCTCCCTCCCCTCCCCTCTCTCTCTCTCTCTCCCTCCCCTCCTCTCTCTCTCTCTCTCTCTCTCTCTCTCTCTCTCTCTCTCATTTTTTTACTTCTTTATCTCCATATTCAAACGATAATAAATTTACCCCAGTCTGGTGTGAAAAGTGTGACGTTGAAAATAAACAAATAAAGCGACGACGTGAAGAATTTTGATGATTTTTACCCAAGTATTTATCAATAAGGCCCTTTATTTCCAACCGCATAGCATAAACCTAAAAGTTAGATAGATGTTCCCCCCGAGACCAACATTGTCATACTTTAACAAAAGATATGTTTTACTTTTACACCAAAAACGTTCACATCAAACATTGAAAAATCAAAATGACCCTCAGCGTGTCAAAAAGACTCAAACCTGAGATTTCAAAGATGTTTGATACTTAATAACAATTTGAGGATAATTTAAATGATTGGTATTTGAATTAAAGGTTTTTTTAGCCACAATAACGTGTTTTGTCACACAAACGGGACAACATGCTTTCCACGATCTCATTCGATATTCATTAGAAACAGGAACCGCCATAACGATTATGGCAGGAATCACTCACGCGATATTACATTTTCCGATACCAGCCATTGAAAGCAGACGGATTGACAGACTATGACGCATGATCATGAAGAGTCAGGGAACCGATCGGAGTTTAAATGAGCTCAGGTAGACAGTCAAGTTTAAAACAAGAAATAGTCCTAAATTACGGGATGTAGCTGGGATATACAGTTTGCATCAACTTCGATGAACTTATTGTTACCAAATTCTTCATAATGAAAGTCGAAGCATATTGTGTGATGAGTACAATGAGGCAAATAAATAGGCCTACTTGTTACAATTTTGTACTTGATAAGGAACAGCGACGGACTACAGCACCGGGGTGGAACGAAAGCTGCAGCAAGTGGTTCTAAATCAAGGGCATTTGTAAGGTTTGTGTTTCGTTCATTTTGTGTTTTCCTTTTAATTTTCGGTTTTGTTTTAGCTGTGGGGGTGGGGGGTGGTTCTGGATTGCTTCCTGTTTTTATTTTTATAATAGTAATAATAATAATAATAATAATAATAATAATAATAATAATAATAATGATAATAACAATAATAATATAATAATAATAATAATAATAATAATAATAATAATAATAATAATAATAATAATAATAATAATAATAATAATGAATAATATAATAATAATAATAATGATAATAACAATAATAATAATAATAATAATAAATAATAATAATATATAATAATAATAATAATAATAATAATAATAATAATAATAATAATAATAATATAATAATAATAATAAATAATAATAAATAATAATAATATAATAATGATAATAATAATAATAATAATATAATAATAATAATATAATAATAATAAATATATAATAAAATAATAATAATAATAATAATAATAATAATAATATAATAATAATTATTATTATTATTATTATTATTATTATTATTATTATTATTATTATTATTATTATTATTATTATTATTTATTTTTTTATTTATTCATTTTTTTTTGTTGATTTTTAGGGTGGGGGGGGGGGGTGTTGGGTTGTTATAATTTGTTTATTATCCCACAATTTTTATTTCAGAATTTTATTGCTCCCGTTTTATGGTTTCTTTTTTTAAGCATTGTGTTTGGATCACGTGACAGTCTTGCATCTTTATATTAACTCTGCTCAACCTGCCAATACAAACGTCACCGTTTTCCATATAATTTGTGCTTACATGATTTTATATGACCAGCCTTGGCAATCCATTATGACAGAATAAACTAGAAAGTGAAACTTTGTTTAAAAGTCAAAATGATGAGAATAATAAATTCTATTTTTTTTCAAAGTTTGAGAAATAAAACTTACTCTCCGCAATGAAGGCAAATGTCATTTTGACTACGAGAATTAGCTTAAAACGTCGTTGAAAGCACTTGATTCATCGTGGTATAATATAATACGGTTTTGAGACGACTGGTTACATAAGATATGGAATAATAGTTATTCTCGCTTCTGAATATTATATTATATTAACTGACCTAACAGTTTCCATCGAAATAACAGCTACAGCGATGTGTATTTACAAATAATAGCAGTAATATAATTGAAATGATAAGAATAGTGAAAATTATACAAACAATGATGATACTAATTAGTACAATTAAAATTATGATAATACTTATAATGATGATAACAATAATGATGATGATGATGATGATGTTGATGATGATGATGATGATGATGATAATAATAATAATAATAATGATAATAATAAAAGATAATAATAATGATGACTTGGAGGAAAAAAGACTAATTGTACAAAGAGGGTTATATAAACAAACACAAACTGCAACTAACACAGTGATAATCGACGGAATACTGCCAGGTGTTTGACACCAGCTGCTCATGCGACATATTCAGTTATTGTCGCGTGGATTCTACAGGGTAATTTTCACGATTTATCTTTTCATACCAAATCTGACAATTTGTCAAAATAAATAAATAGATATTATCATATTTGGTATCATCTGAAATGAACTATTAAGCTCTTTCAGAAAATATGAATATCTTGAGCCTGAGCACTTTGATAGAAGTGTAAAAATCCACAAGAATTTACACCTGCGCCTGTCATATCATAGCATTCCATTTATAGAGAATTGGCCCTATTTAACCCTCTTCTTACCACCCATAGGAAAATCGTCACATTCGTTACGATGCATCCAACAATTTTCTTATTCTGATTTCATTTTGTTATAGTTATAGCCATAAAAACTTGACACTGTGTTGCAGAGCTCATTTTTTGAACAAAATATAGAATATACTCGTTGCTAATCTGTTTGAAAAATCTATTTTTGCGTTGGGTTAGTATGAAGTTTTGGGGTAAAATTCTGTAAATAGCTGGTAAGGAGAGAGTTAAAGGCTTTTATGTATTATAACTGCTTGGGTCCTTAATGTGTTATAAAGGTTTAGATAAATTAATATATCATTTATTACATACATCTTTTAACAGTTTTCATTATTTTCATTAAAACATTGATACCTCCAAAAAAACAAATAATAAATTGAAAAAGGGTATGGTCTCCTTTATCCACGTTGGATTGCTGAATGTTTCATCAATCATTTACACTCCTCAATGACCTTAGAGATGATGTGACACACTCTAGACCATGTATAACTATGTCCAGGGGGGCTCTTGGTGTGGCAGATGGCGTGGAGTCTATATTGTGGTATCTAATCCTTCAGAGAGCGAGACAACCTTAAAGTGGAAATAAACTCATATTTTTGGCACCTACTTCAGTCCAACCAGTTGTATCTTATTCTGGACTGTAATTGGATTCAGTAGTCTGATGTCACGCCGCCCGGCAACGGTGGCCATCTTGGTTCTAAACAAAGAAAATCATTACTTTTTATTCTTCATGCTGGCTAGAACATTTCACATCCCTTGTGATCAGAATGTGCAAAAGTCAAAACATGATCAAATTTATGTTTTTTTCCTCTGGATACGCTTTTATGCTCGCCGGGGAAATACTTCATACGGGCGTCGGCCATTGTTCCGATAGTTTCGAGCCAGTGTTACTAAGTTACCATGCGTCAATAGGAAGGAAGTGACGTTACGACTGTTAAAGAGTATTATACTAATATAACAAAAAGGGAAACAACTAAAAACATCGGCTCATAGGAAATTCAGAAACCATTCGGAGGAATTTCAATGCCAAAGCGGGAAATTCCGTAAACATAATCTTATCTATTTCGAACTGTACAAAAGCTCCAAAACCTAATGATCGTGGTTGTAGTCGTGGTGGTGGTGATGATAATTATATGGTGGTGGTTGTCGTAGTTGTGGTCTTGATGGTGATGTGGTGGTTGTGGCTGTAGTCGTTCTGGTAATGATCATGGTGTGTTTGTTGTCGTTGTAGCATTGGTAGCGATGATGATGAGGTTGTAGTAGTGGTTGTAGTGATGAGGATGTTGTGGTGGTAGTCATGTTGATATGACAGCGGTGTTGTAGTGGTATTGATGATGACGTATTAGTAACGATGATGCTGTGGTGGTGGTGGTTGTAGTAATAGTGGTAGTGATGATGATGTAGTGGTGGTTGCTATATTAGTAGTGATAGCGATGATAATGTGGGGACGGTAGTTGTAGTAGTGATAAAAGCGATGATGATGTGGTGGTCTTTGTAGTAGTAGTAGTAGTAGTAGTAGTAGTAGTAGTAGTAGTAGTAGTAGTAGTAGTAGAAGTAGTAGTAGTAGTAGTAGTAGTAGTAGTAGTAGTAGTAGTAGTAGTAGTAGTAGTAGTAGTAGTAGTTATAGTAGTAGTAGTATAGATAGTAGTAGTAGTAATAGTAGTAGTAGTAGTAGTAGTAGTACTACTAATAGTAGTAGTAGAAGAGAAGAAGAAGAAGAAGAAGAAGAAGTAGTAGTAGTAGTAGTAGTAGTAGTAGTAGTAGTAGTAGTAGTAGTGGTTGTAGTAGTACTAGTAATAGTAGTAGTAGTAGTGTTGTGTAGAGTTGTAGTGAGAGTGTAGTAGTAGTAGTAGTAGTAGTAGTAGTAGTATAGTAGTAGTAGTAGTAGTAGGAGGAGGAGGAAGAGGAGGAGGAGGAGGAGGAATAGTAGTAGTAGTAGTAGTAGTAGTAGTAGTAGTAGTAGTAGTAGTAGTAGTAGTAGTAGTAGTAGTAGTAGTAGTAGTAGAAGTTGTTGTTGTTGTTGCTGTGTTACTTTTAATAGTAGTAGTAGTAGTAGTAGTAGTAGTAGTAGTAGTAGTATAGTAGTAGTAGTAGTAGTATAAGTAGCAGTATAGTAGTAGTAGTAGTAGTAGTAGTAGTAGTAGTAGTAGTAGTGTAGTAGTAGTAGTGTATGTAGGTTGTGTGTAGTAGTAGTAGTAGTATAGTAGTAGTAGTATAGTAGATGTATGTAGCAGAGTAGTGTGTGGTAGTAGTAGAAGTAGTGGTAGTGGTAGTAGTAGTAGTAGTAGTAGTAGTAGTAGTAGTAGTAGTAGTAGTAGTAGTAGTAGTAGTAGTAGTGATGTGGTGGTGGTGGTGGTAGTTGTAGTAATAGTTGTAGTGATGCTGATGAGATGGTGGTTGGAGCAGTAGTAGTGGTGATGATGATTTAGTGGTGGTAGTTGTAGAAGTAGTGGCAGAGATGATGATGTTGTGTGGTGGTTGAAATAGTAATAGTGGTAATGATGATGCAGCGAAGGTGAAGGAGTAGTAGTGTTATGTGTGAAGGTGGTTGTCCTAGTGGCGGTGATGATGGTGATTTGTGGTGGTGTTGGTTGTAGTTGTGGTTATGATGATGATGTGTTAGTTGTTGTAGTAGTTTTGGTGGTGTTAATGGTGTGATGGTGGCGGTTGAAGTGGTAGTGGTAGTGGTGGTGGTGGTGATGATGATGATGTGGTGGTTCCAGTTGATTGCCAGGGTGTGGGGATTCCTCTGGATTCCGGTGGATTCCGGGGGATTCCGTTATTCCGATACACCCGGATGTCATGGTCTCAAGTGAGTAAAGAGCTACTCGACTATGCATAGAACAAAGATATGAAGATAAGACCCAGAATTTACCAGTTACTTTAAAATGAAGAACAATTAACAATTTGTTTAAGATGAAATAAAAAGAAAGATGAAATTTAATTAAATGAGATGAATAAGGGTTCTGGTATTTAGAAATAGAAAGATTGAGATCTTACTTAACTTATGATAATATGATATCAAGTTTGCAAGGTTCCACTTCCAGGCAGTTGAGAAGGGATGAATTATCGATTCCTCCGACGGCGGGCTCAGGTTTGTTCCTGTACAGTCAAAGGTAAAAGCTCCGGCGTCTTGATGGTGGATATAAAGATATCCACAAAGTACCAAAATATAAAAATCTTCAAATATATCGATGTATGAGGAATGGAGCGGCTGGCCGTCCGGCATAGATTGTAGAGAGAAGTGAGTGTAGAATGTTAGACCTATCAGCTTTTATAATAAGTGGCTACGTGACAGAATGTAGAACGAAAAGTATTCACTAATTAGAAATTAATTCGAGGGAAGGCTATAAAAGGAAAGATGATCTAAAATTAGAAGGTAAAGTTTTTCTAAGCCTACCGAAATATAACTGGAGTGAGATGAATTCAGTTCTTCTTTTATCTTTTATACGAGAAATTTTGAATAAATAAAATAACTAAAATATTAAATGACCAGTATCATCCACTAAGACCATCAGTTATTATGTCAGAAAGAAATGGTCGCCCTTTCTCTATTTCAACGAAAACAGAGAGACACCGAAAATCTTTTCTGCCGTCCAGTATTAGGCTTTATAACAACAATCAATAATCATTTTATATAATTATTTCGCATTTTTACTTTTAAAAAATGTAAATATTAATTTATTAATTTATTTGTTTTGCAATCTTTTCAATTTTCAATTTATAGTGACACTTTTAACTATTTTACAGTGTAGAAATTATTCATATTATAAAGCGCAGCTCTGGTTATGGAGCTGCTCCTTTTTTATATATAGATTATATATATTATATATATATTTCTACATCCTATTTCCATTGTATTTTTATCTTATTGTGTAAATTATAAAACGTCTGTACAAAAACTTTCCTTTTTGGGATGCAATAAAGTATTATTATTATTATTATTATTATTATTATTATTATTATTATTATTATTATTATTATTATTATTATTATTATTATTATTATTATATTATTATATATTATTATTATTATTATTATATTATTTATTATTACTATAACAAAAATTTAATAAGATAATTGTGAACACCATATAAAGGGCAACAGTAAGAAGCTTTCTAATGTCCTGAACGGATTGATTAAAAATGATAGAGAGATAAACCACTGGCATCACATCAAATTAAATCAATCTTGCAGAGTGCTCCAATGATTAATAAAATCAATACAATTCGATCTGACATGGAAAATGAAGATAGCATCCCATCAATATCATGTTCATTGTCCAATTTCTGCTCTTCTTCAATAGAAGAGATTAATGAATTGATTAAGGAAGACCCAAATAAACAGTGCCAGTTTGATGTTGTGCCAACGTGGTTTTTGAGAGAATGTGTAAAGGAAGTCGCACCTGCTATCACTTCGATTATAAATAGGTATATCGAGAATGCAGACATTCCAACCTGCTTCAAAGAAGCTCTTGAAAAGGATAAATTTAGACAACGACTGGCCACTCTCAAACCTTCATTTCATTTTTAAATATATAGCTTTGTCAAACGTCTCATGAACTACACAAATTTATACAATCTGCATACTCTTTTTCAAACCGCCTAGAAGCAACCACACAACACAGAGAGACAGCACTTTAGCGTCCCACAATGTATATTGTCGACCTATTTACAAAAATGACAATGCAATACCACAACAGCCGGACCTAAGTGCCACGTTCGAAACTGTAGATCACACAATACTAATAAGATGAATGCAGAGGCTCTTTGGAATCAGAGGCAAAACTCTAGAATGGTTTACATGCTATCTACCAGACTAGTCACAGTGCGTTCTCATAAACGATTCCCTGTCATCACCAACAAAGCTGCAATTTGGCGTTCCACATAATTCAGTGCTTTGCCCTTATACTTTTACGATGTACACAAAGCCCTGAAGAAATATCATTGCGACCATCTGTCTCAGTCATCATCTCTACGCCAATGACATCTAAAACTCTCCCATTTCATCCAAAAGCATCGAAGAAACAAAAGAGCGATTCGCAGCATGTTTCGATAAAGTTAAAACATGGATGACAAACATCAAGCTTAAATTCAACGAGGACAAAACTGAGCTGATTGTTTTAAAAAAAGACAGGAAAACATTATCTTCATTGACCACCTGTCCTTCGGCGCTTCAGTTATTAGAATGTCCAATGTCATTTCTTCTTCTTCTTCTTCGTTCCTCTGATGGACATCTATGGCTGCAGTCCGATATCTGCTATGAAGTCTGTGGTCCTCAGCTTCACCATAGAGCTTTGTGTTGAGTGTTGTAGGGGTGACCCAGTGGTTCGAACGTTGCACGTTGTATAATGGGTAATCCATAAGCACATGTAAAGTGGTTTCATGGTCGGTTCCACATGGGCAATAAGGGGTTGTTCCAATACCTAGCTTTGTAAACATATTTCCTCTTAGTCTATTGTGTCCTGTTCGGAGGCGGAATAGCGTGACTTGGCTACTTCGCTGAATGGCATGGATTGGATCCTGCTTGTTGTGTTCCAGGTGTGTGTCATTCCTTTATTTGTCTATTTTTAGCTTTATTATTTTCTTTTGCTGATGATAAGTGATTGACGACTTCGGTTGTTCCTTTTGGGCTCCTTATTTGGCCAGTTGATCGGCAATTTCATTGCCATATATACCTACATGACTTGGAATCCACTGCAGCACAATTTTTCCTGTTTTATCAGATAAGCCCTCAAGGGCCTCCACAGTGTGTGCGGCTTCAGAGTCCTGGTAATTTTCAATAGACCGGAGAGCATCATCAGAGTCTGTCAAGTAAACCACATTTTTCCCGTATATTCTGTGATCTCTGGATATTTCTTTTGTTGCATTGAGGATGGCTTTTTCTTCACTTTTAGTACTTGTGCACATTGAACCCACTGATACAGATATTTTTGTTTCTGTTTTATCTGTCCAGTGTATGAGTGCACCAGCACCTCCATTCATGAGGGGGCCGGAAACTGAGCCATCTGTATAAACTCTTATCCAGTTGGTCATTGGGTATTTTTTATCGACCATCTTTAGGGTTTGAGCATTGTCATTATTGCTTCGAATGTTTTTCTTGTTGATGGTTATGGATTTTTGTTTCTTTTTCCACGGTGGTGGTTTGAGATTTGGGACATTGATTTAGGCAATATCTTCCTTTGGTGTCACTTTATATTTGCTCTCTAGTTTTTGTCCCAAGGCGATGAAGTTTTCCCTTTTGAGTCGATTCTCTTTCTTTTCCATTGTACTTGGATGCAGTGGTTGGGATTCCATGAATTTTATCTTTGAGAATTGTGTCATTATTTTTAAATTTTGTTGTTCTTTGAGAGGTTTTATTCCTGTGTGGGTTTCCATCTTGTGAATTGGTGTTGTTTTCATTGCTCCAGTGATCACGCGTAGGCATTGGTTTTGGACTTTTTCAAACTTTTGAAATTGAGCCTGTGAGCACGTTCCCCATGCCGATATGGCATAGTCTATTGCAGGTCTTACATATCCAAGATATGTCTTCTTCAGGACGTTTGAGTTTGCTCCCCATTGCGTTCCAGCAAGTTTTCGGAGAAGCTGCATTCTCTTGTACCCTTTCTGTTGACTTTCATCTATTTGATGTTTCCAATTGAGTCGAGGGTCAAATTTCACTCCTAGATACTTAGGCATAAGGTCTTCTCTCAGTATCTTTCCATCCAAAGTTAATCGCATAGATTGCTTTTTGGTTGATAAGCTGAATGTTGTGTATGTGGTTTTATCAGCATTTACTCTCATACCCCAGTCTTTTGTCCATTTGCTCAAAGCATCAAGAGTCATCTGTATCCTGGCCTTTGCATTACCAATATTTCTTTCAGTGCATATCAGTGCAAGATCATCTGCATACATGGCTGCTTTTACTCCTCTGCAATTGGATAAAAACGACAAAGAGGGTTGGTGAGATAACCCCGCCTTGTGGTACTCCATTTGTCATGTTCGTTAGCTTGCTTTTAGAGTTTTGAGATTGGACTCTTGCTTTTCGATTTGTGAGGTAATCTTTAATCCATGCAAACATGTTGTGTGAAACGTTGGCTTTCTTAAGTTTGAGAAGTAGTCCTTTTGTTCAGACTTTGTCAAATGCCTTTTCCATATCCACCCAAACTGTGACTGTGTGTTTTTTTTTCTTGGTAACCATTTTCGATCAGCTGCGAGATGTATGTTATCTGGTCTTCTGTGCAGCGAAATTGTCTGAAACCAGCCTGTTCATCTGATATCAACTTATTGCTTTCTAAATACCATTGGAGACGGCGATTAACAATTCTCTCCATCAGTTTACCCAAGCAGCTTGTCAAACTTATTGGTCGGTAGCTTTTGGGTTTATTTTTTGGCTTGCCATCCTTCTTTATTGGTATCATGGTTGCCTGTTTCCATTTGTGCGGAAGTTTCACCCTGTTTCCAACTTGCATTGAACAGTTGTTTCATTTTCCTCTTTGTGAGGGTTCCTAGGTGTTTCAACATGTCATTAGTAACATCATCTGGACCTGGTGATTTGTTCGTTTTTAGAGATTTCAAGGCAATTTCTACTTCTTCTTTTTTAATCGAACTGAACATGATATCATCTGTGGATTCTTTGGGTGTATCCTTGTGTTTTCTCAATTCTTTGTGGACTTCTCGTTTTCGTTCTTTTCTAATCTGTATACTCCCAACACTTGAGTACTGCTTCATAAAACAGTTTGCTGCTTGTTTTTTGTTGAGAATCCTCCCCTGATCATCTTCTACTGATGGTGCAGCATATCAGTTTTCAATGTCATTTGAAGCCTTGGTTTCTATTTTTATGAAATTTATATAGCGCCATTCTCCACCGAACATGTTCAGTTGCGCTTTACAAGATATAGACATAGTTATAGTTGACATGAGAATCAAATGTTTCAATTGAAATAATATAATTAAATGTTACATTTGCAGATGATCGATTGCGTTAAGAATGCCGACACTATTGAAATATGAAGGACGTGTTGTTTAAATATATAGGAATAGTTAATTTAAAGTGTTCTGTTTTCAGTCAATAATTGAAGCATTCAATAGTCGGAAAACATCGTGTACAGATCGAAATAGAATTGCTAGAGTAATTCTATAGCTGGTACTATACTTTTGGGTCTCGTTTTCAAATATGGAAAATTTCATGTTTTTGCTTTTTTATAATGTGTGGTAAAATATGAGCAGGAGTATATTGTGATTATGTGCAATCGTCCATATTTTTGTACAAAAAATAACCATTTAGACTCATTGTCTTTATATGTATGTGATAGATTCACTTGATAATAATGGATACTTGACTTACTTTTTCAGAGCACCAGTGAGAACAAAATCAAGGTTACAGTCGCTTAACAAGATCAGATCAAAAGGTTAAAGATGAAACCAAGTGCTGTTTTTATTCTTCTGTTGCAAATCATGAAAAACGATGCACTATTTACACTGACGACAACTACTCATCAGCCACCGACAACAAATGTATCAACAACAAACCATCCACCGATAACTACTGGGTTAACAACTACAATCGCACCAACCACAATCCCACCAACCACACTCCCACCAACCACACTCCCACCAACCACACTCCAACCAACCACTAATCCACCTACTACAATACCACCAACTACAAATCCAACAACTACAAATCCACCAACTACAATCGCACCAACCACAATCCCACCAACTACAATCCCACCAACTACAATCTCACCTACTACAAATCCACCTACTACAATCCCACCTACTACAATGCCACAAACCACGATTCCACCTTCTACAAATCCACATACTACAATCCCACCAACTACAATACCACCTACTACAAATCCACCAACTACACATCCACCTACTACAAATCCACCTACTACAATACAACCAACTACACATCCACCTACTACACATCCACCTACTACAAATCCACCTACTACAATCTCACCAACTACACTCCCACCAACTACAATCCCACCAACTACAAATCCACCTACTACAATCCCACCAACTACAATCCCACCTACTACAAATCCACAAACTACAATTCCACCAACTACAAATCCACCTACTACAAATTCACCAACTACGATCCCACCTACTACAAATCCACCAACTACAATACCACCTACTACAATCACTGCACAATACAATACACAATCACCTAATCCCACACAATCACCTACAAATCCACATACTACACATCCACCTACTACAAATCCACCAACTACAAATCCACCTACTACAAATCCACATACTACAATCCCACCTACTACAATACCAACAACTACACATCCACCTACTACAAATCCACCTACTACAATCCCACCAACTACAATACCACCTACTACAAATCCACCAACTACACATCCAGCAACTACAATACCCTACTACAATCACCAACTACCATCCACTACTACACATCACCTACACAATCCACCACATCACCCACCATATCACATCCCACCAACACAATCCACCAACTACAAATCCACCTTACTACTACAATCCCCAACCAACTACAATCACCACTATCTACAAAATCCACAAACTACAATTTCCACCTACTACAAATCCACCTACTACAATCCCACCACTACATCACTCTATTCAAATCCCTACTACAATCCACTACTACAATCACCTACTACATCACAACTACAATCCACCTTACTATACATCCACCTACTACAATATCCACTCTACAATCCACAACACCACTACTACAATCCACCTACTACAATACAACCAACTACAATCCACCTACTACAATCCACACTCTACAATCCACCTACTACAATCCAACACAACTACAATACCACCTATACAATCACCACTACAATCACAACTACAATCACCACTACACATCCACCACTACAATCCCTATACAATCCACCAACTACACTCCACCACTACAATCCACCACTACAAATCCACCTACTACAATCACACTACATCCCACCTACTACAATCCACCAACTACAATACACTACTCACCTACACAATCCACCAACTACAATCCACCACTACAATATCACCAACTACAAATCCACCAACCTACAATCCACCAACTACAATCCACCTAACTACACAACTCACACCTACTACAAATCCACATAACATACAATCCACCTACTACATCACTATATCACACACCAACTACAATCCACCTACTACAATACACCACAACTACAACATCCACCTACTACAAATCCACCATACTACAATCACATACAATCATTACAATACCACCAACTACAATACCACCAACTACACAATCCACCACCACTACCAATCCACCTACTACAATCCACACTACTACAATCACCAACTACACATCCCCCTACTACAATCCACTCTACAACAAATCCACTACAACATCCACACTCAATCCCACTATACAATCCCACAACTACAATCCACCAACTACACTCCCACCTACTACAATCCCACCAACTACACATCCACCTACTACAAATTCACCAACTACAATTCCACCAACTACAAATCCACCTACTACAAATCCACCAACTACGATCCCACCTACTACAAATCCACCAACTACAATACCACCTACTATACATCAACCTACTACAAATCCACCTGCTACAATACCACCAACTACACATCCACCTACTACAAATCCACCAACTACAAATCCACCTACTACAAATCCACATACTACAATCCCACCTACTACAATACCAACAACTACACATCCACCTACTACAAATCCACATACTACAATCCCACCTACTACAATACCACCTACTACAAATCCACCAACTACACATCCACCTACTACAATACCACCTACTACAATCCCACCAACTACAAATCCACCTACTACAATACCACCTACTACAAATCCACCTGCTACAATACCACCAACTACACATCCACCTACTACAAATCCACCAACTACAATCCACAACTACACACTACTCTAACCATACAAATCCACCAACTACAATCCACCTATACAATCCACAATCCACCAATATCAATCCACACACTACAATCCACCACTACAAATCCACCTAACTACAATCCACCAACTACAATCCACCTACTACAATACCACCCAATACAAATCCCAACTACAATCCACCATACATCACACAAATCCACCACTACAATACCCACCATAACTACAATCCACAACTACAAATCCACCTACTACAATCCACCAACTACAATCCACCTACTACATCCACTATCAATCCCACTACCTACACATCCACCAACCAAATCCACCACTACAATCCACCAACCACATCACCTACAACCACCACACAACTCCCTACTACAATCCACCAACTACAATCCACCTACTACAATACACCACCACATCCCACTACATACAATACCACCACACACCACTATACAATACCCACTACACATACACCACTACACACACACCTACTACAATCCACCAACTACACATCCACCAACACAATCCACCTACTACATACACAACTCCAACCACTACAATCACCACTCAACCACAACATACACCAATCACCAACACAAACCACATACATCACCTACCACAATACCACCACTACAATACCACCTACACAATCCACCTACTACAATACCACCAACACATCCACCTACTACAATACCCATACACACATATCACATCCACTACTACAAATCCACCACACAATCCACCAACACAACTACTACTACACCATCACCAACATACACCTACTACAATCACCCTACTACAATACCACCCAACCACTTCCACCTACCAATACCACCAACACAATCCACCTAATACCACACACTACAATCCACCTACTCCACCATACCACAATCCACCTACTACATACCACCAACCCAATCCACCTACACATACACCACCATCCTACACAATCACCACACAATCACCTACTACAAATCCACCAACTACAAATCCACCAACTACAATACCACCAACTACAATACCACCTACTACAATCGCACAAACTACAAATCCACCAACTACAATACCACCAACTACAATCCCACCAACTACAATACCACCAACTACAATCCCACCTACTACAATACCACCAACCACAATCCCACCTACTACAATACCACCAACCACAATCCCACCTACTACAATACCACCAACCACAATCCCACCTACTACAATACCACCAACCACGATTCCACCTACTACAATACCACCAACCACGATTCCACCTACTACAATACCGCCTACTACAATACCACCAACCACTATTCCACCTACTACAATACCACCAACCACAATACCACCAACTACAATACCACCTACTACAATACCACCAACCACTATTCCACCTACTACAATACCGCCTACTACAATACCACCAACCACGATTCCACCTACTACAATGCCACTAACCACGATCCCACCTACTACAATCCCACCTACTACAAATCCACCAACTACAATACCACCAACCACAATCCCACCAACTACAATACCACCAACCACAATCCCACCTACTACAATACCACCAGCCACGATTCCACCTACTACAATACCACCAACCACAATCCCGCCTACTACAATGCCACCAACCACTATTCCATCTACTACAATACCACCAACCACGATTCGACCTACTACAATACCACCAACCACTATTCCACCTACTACAATACCACCAACCACTATTCCACCTACTACAATACCACCAACCACTATTCCACCTACTACAATACCACCAACCACTATTCCACCTACTACAATACCACCAACCACAAATCCACCTACTACAATACCACCAACCACAATCCCACCTACTACAATACCACCTACCACTATTCCACCTACTACAAACCCACCAACCACTCAGCTATCACCTCTTCAAACGTCCACCTTTAAAAGTGCTTGTATACCTAATCCATGTTTTAATAGTGGAGGATGTCAACTCAACGCCAGCGACGCCGATAGTTTTATATGCACGTGTCTTTCTGGGTTTAGTGGTTTACTCTGTGATCAGGTAAATATTTTTGTTAATTTTATCTCTAGTCGTTAAGATCAGCCATTTAAATAGCATTATACTTCATAATCATCATCATCATCATTTCCTTTTTTTCCTGGGTCAGGGTATAGGCGACAGACAAACAGTTTCCATCTGTCTCTATCCTGAGCTAACTTTTAAATCTCATTCCAGGTCTTACCACTTCTCTGAATATCAGCTTCTTTAATTCTTCTCCATGTTCCTCGTGGTGTGTGATTCCCCCATCTTTGAGTCACCTGGTCCTCCAGGTTGGGGGTTGGCAAAGGGTTAACACCCCTTTCCGTTAAACTCAAACCGTTACAGAAACGCATACAAACCAAATCCTTTTTTTAGTTTGGGCGACAGAAGAGTTTCTGGAATAATAGAATTTATGAAGGACAACAGACATTATACTTCAGTGGTAAAAAAAGAGATTCTGGACGAAAGCTAAAATATATCTCTTGATCAAAACCTAATAGCGATGGTTTTATGAAGAAGTTTTGTATTGAATGACAAAAGCCTTTGACTAAAAATCACACAACAAAATACTGACGCTGCATTTGACATGAATCAAATACTGTGTACAAAAAAAAATAAGAGTCAATGTTTGGCAATCTTTTGCAGTGTTTTCTTTCTTTTTCTTTTTGATCATTCAATATAAACTGAGTTAACAAGACTGATTCATAAAAAGTGATATCTACTTTTTAGATTTGAATTTGCAAAAAGATATGAAGTTTTAGGTTTTATCACTCTAAAAAACATTATCCATTGTCCTCAATGAACAATGCAAAATTGCCTGATGTTTCATTTATTTTTTCTGGCATGTAACACCATGCTGGGTAGACAAATTTCACATAATCTCAAAGACTAGTAAATTTATGGTTCCTCCTTGACCTCTTGTTGCTATGTCTGACAAGTTATTGACATGGATGCCTTTTGTCTTATAGTATAAATCTTGGGTTATTTAGTCAACAAACATTGCATGCACTTTTGAAAATTACTTGAGTTATCGTATATTTTATTAAGACTAGTCGAATAATCAGTTTAGTTTTGTTTTGCTTTTACTCAAAAATATGGGGAAAAATATATTTTGCCCCTGATATCAACTGATACTTGCCTATCACCTGAAGCAAACAGCTCACAAATCCTGAGCACCACTCGCAATTTCAACGCAGGCAATAGAAAAAAATGTATTGATTCGTCGGGTATTGTGATGCAATTCCTTCATCAACGGTCAAAATAGTGTGATAAATACTCACTAATTATGGGACTTCTTATTTGTCTGTTTGGATGTACTTAGGTAGCTATGGAATTTAGGAATGTTTGTCATTTCACCGGAAATTAATAGTCAAAGAGACGAAAAGGGCTAAATAACATAGAATATTCTGATTGGTTAATGTTTAGTACTCTCAACCCATCAGTTGGATTGACCTACTAAACTCTTTAAGTCTCAAGTTCAGTTATGAGTATATCGCACAAAATCAATCGTTATGATTTTGAGAAAACTAAATGTTGTTTGATTTCTAAAGAGAGATTCAGAGATATACAGGGTGTCCATAAAGTCAACCCCTGTTCAATAACATTTGATAGAAAAACGCTGCAATAATCAATATCTACTTTAAATGTGGACATATCAATACAAACACGTGTTACATTTTGTCTACCATTTTCTTATAATCAATGTGCCTCAATATAGTTGCTATGACAAAGTACAAGCAATTCCAACCTCCTTTTTAGTTCTTTCCGTGCGGTTTGTATCTTTTGTGACGTGCTGCATTCAATAACAGCCCTGTTCTCACAATAGGCTTTACAACACCAAGTGTGGGGACTGAATGTCTTTGATGTCTGTTTTCCATTGGAAAAAGTCATACTGAGAAATGTCAGGTGACCAGGCTATCGAGTCCATTTTACTCCACCTGTCTGAAACGGTGTCTTTTAAAAATACGTGGAGGCGGATTGTCTAACTGAAATATCATCCATGTAACATATCTATATAGATAGTAATCTGCGAACACAAAGCATTATCTTATAGACTGCCTATTTCTCTCTCAATTACATTTTTCAGTGCCCCCCGCCCCCCCCCCCCCCGGCCCACCAAATTTATGACCATATGTCTTTTACTTTCGGATAAGTGCAATCTTTGATATTATGTCTCTAAGCAATTTTAGAATACTCGGGGGGAGGGGGGGGGGGAGGGAGTTTCTTCCGTGTACTATTATGGTCTGCCAATCTGGGCTATGAAACGTTGTAACCTTTGGTTTTTCCGTTTCATGCAGCTATTCCAAAGTAGAAGGAGCGAGAAATAGGTCCTTTGAAGTTTTGGTTGTATATTGTGGGTCTATGGCTAATGGGCTTACACACACACACACACACACACACACACACACACACACACACACACATATATATATATTGTCATGGTCTCAAGTGAGTAAAGAGCTACTCGACTATGCATAAAGATATATGTAGAATGAGGCCCCAGAATTTACTAGTTACTATAAATGAAAAACAAGTAACGATTTGTTTACAATGAAATAAAAATAATGATGAAATTTAATTAAAAGAGATAAACAGTGATCGTGGCAGTTACAAATAGAGATATGAATATTTTACGTAACTTATGATAATATGTCAGGTTCATAAGTTTACGTTTCCAGGCAGTTGATGGGCTTGGATGATCTATTCCTCTGATAACAGGATTGGACTCGTAAAATTCCACTTCCAGGCAAATGGTAAGAAGTTATAGTGTAGTACAGCGGGCTTGGGTTTGATCCTTGAAGATTATACAATCAAAGTTAAAAGCTCCGGCGTCTTAATGGTGTAGATATAATATCTACAAAGTCCCAAAAGATAAAAATCTTACAATATATATATAGGAATAGAGTGACTGGCCGTCCGGCATAGATTGTGGAGAGAAAGTGATTGTCAAATGTTAGACCTATCAGCTTTTATAATAAGTGGCTGCGTGACAGAATGTAGAACGAAAAGTATTCACTAATTAGAAATTAATTCGAGGGAAGGCTATAAAAGGAAAGACGATCTAATATTAGAAGGTAAAGTTTATCTAAGCCTACCGAAATATAACTGGAGTGAGATGAATTCAGTTCTTAATAAAATAAAATTTAATAAGATAATTGTGAACAACCTTTACTGTGACACCCCCCACCCACGTTTAAAATATACTCTTTAACCATTATGGGAAAGATAGATTTTACAAACGGAAGTAAATTTACTATCATGATACTCTAGCATTAATCCATTGTTATGATTTGTGCTACAATTAAATTATTTATTAACTAGACATGGAAATGTTTATATTAACGTAGGTATATGAATGGGTGACAATAACAATGAAAGATTGTGATTACAAATCATTGTGATGAACAACATGATGGCAATGTGATTACAAATCATTGTGATAAACAATAGTGATGGCAATGAAGCATGATTTAAGTCGATGATATGAAGGTAATTTACTGAATGAAATGAATGAAAATGTAAATGGAATATTGACATTTCAATTATTAATCTTAAATGAGTGAAAATTCATAACAATAATAGATAAAGAGAAGATTTCCCAAATCATGAATGGGTATGGTATATATATCCAAACAATACTCAATGTTACATTAAGTTGGGTCATCATGTTTACAAATAAAATTATCGAAATTGTGCGTTCTGATTTGGCATAATTTTCGAGGTAACTAACAGTATGCATGGGAGGTTAAGTTATACCCTTCTCACGTCATTACACTAATCAAGAAAGTAGGTCGGCGTGAATATTTTCACAGCCTGGTATGTGAGAGATACTGAAAGTGTAATTTTGCAAAAATAGACTCCACCTTAGTACTCTACTATTATTCATTTTGTTATTTCTTATGTACGTGAGTGGTTTATGGTCCGTTTCGACCACAAACTCTTTTAGCAGTAGATATCTGCTGAATGTCTTTAAAGCAAAGACGATGGCCAGTCCTTCACGCTCTATTACAGAGTATCGTGATTCTCTGTCCAATAATTTTCTGCTTGCATATAAGCAAGGCATTAGAGTTCCCTCATGCTCCTGTAATAGTACACCTGCGATGCCCTTATCAGACGCGTCAGTTCTTACAACAAATTCTTTTGATATGTCGGGTAATTTAAGAATTGGTTCTGAACAGAGTAATGCCTTTAATTGGTTAAAGCTATTCTGACACGCTTCTGTCCAAACAATTTTGTTCGGTGACCCATTCTTTGTCAGATTTGTTAGCGGTGTCGCGATGTGCGCGAAGTTGTAAATGTATTTCCTGTAAAAATTTAGGAGCCCAAGTACTTTGCGTACTTCTTTTTTTGTCTTAGGTGGTTGCAATTGTGCGATTTTTGTTTGTTTTTCTGTCTCGGGTGTCTGTGTCCCATGACCAACGGTATGACCTAGAAAATCAATTTTGTAAAATGCAATGCTTGTTTTTGACGGTTTTGTTGTTAACGAATTACGTTTTAATGCTTCAAGCACTAATTCTAAGGTTGTCATGTGATCAGTCCATGAGTTTGAGAAAATACATGCGTCGTCAAAGTATGAGAGTGTAGACGGGATGTCTTTTAATAACATACGCATCATTCTTTGGAATGTCGATGCGGCTGTCGATAATCCAAATGGCATATAGTTAAATTCTAACAATCCTAATGGTGATTGAAATGCTGTGTATTTCTTACATGATTCTTTCAGTGGAATCTGCCAGTAACCTCTAGAAAGATCACATTTTGTCATGTATTTTGCTTGAGATAAGGCAGCAAATAAATTCTCTTGATTTGGTATTGGTTCTGCATCAAACACTGTTGCTTCATTTAATTTGCGAAAGTCGATACATAGCCTTATCGATCCGTCTTTCTTTTTCACTACTACTATTGGTGATGAGTATGGGCTTGAAGAATATCTAACTATTCCTGTATCTAGCATATCCTTAACTTCCTTTTCAACTTGTTCTCGTGCGTGAAATGGAATAGGATAGTTTTTCACGTTGATAGGGGTAGATGTGGTTAACTTTATGTCGTGTTCCACTAATGTTGTATGTCCGGGTGCGTCTGTAAAGACTGACTGGTACTTTTCTAATAATGACCTGATTTCTCGTTTCTGACATTCGTTTAGTTGAGGATTGATTGTGACGTCATTAATTGTACTATTTTTAGAGTTACCGTGTTGTGGGGTGTGTTGTAGTTCGACATCATCGCTGTAAGTTTCGATGATTAATCCTACATTTGCAGCTTCAACATGGTTAAATATTGGTTGTGATAATCTGTCTCTATCGAATATATTTTTTTAGCATGTTTGCATGGAATGTCTTTGTTGTGTTGTTAATTTGAATCTCGTAATTAACACCAGATCGTACTGCTAATACATTGAATGGTCCTTTCCATGTAGCTAAAAGTTTACTCGAGTCATCGGGTAAGAGTATTAGTACTTTGTCACCAATCTCAAATTTTCTTGACTTGCTTTTTCGATCGGAGTATTTCTTGTATTTCTCTGCTTTTTTAGTGACGGATTCCTGTGCTAGCTTACATGTATCCTCTATTCTGTCTTTCAGGTTTCTTACATATTCGTAAGCAAACATAATTTCGTTATTGTCCTCCTCATTCCCTTTACAAATGTCGGCTACTATATTGATCGGGCCGCGAGGTGATCGTCCATACATCAACTCAAATGGGGAGTAGCCTGTAGATTCTTGGGGTATTTCTCTATATGCAAATAGGATTGCTGGTAAGTATCTGTCCCAATCATCTGGTTTTTCTGCTGACACTTTTCTTAACATATTCTTTAGAGTGCCATTAAATCTTTCACAAAGACCATTTGCTTGGGGGTGGTAGGGAGTTGTGAATGAGTGTTGGATTCCCATGAGTTTCATGGTTTCATGCATCATATGTGATGTAAATTGGGGTCCATTGTCCGACAGTATCTCATTTGGTATGCCTATTCTAGTAAAAATTGTCATCAATGCTTCAGCTATGTGATCCGATGTAGTTGATTTCAATGCTATCGCTTCTGGCCACCTGGTTGCGTAATCGACTAGTGTTAGTATATGTGTATGGTTTCTATCTGATTTTGTTAAAGGGCCTATAATGTCAATTGCAACTTTTTGAAAAACTTTTTCAATAACTGGGGTTGTCTCTAATGGCAATCTCGGTATTCTGCCTTTTGCGACTCTTCTTTGGCATGTGTCACACGATTTCACATATTCTCGGACGTCTTTAGTAATTCCAGGCCATGTGAAATTCTCGGATATTCTCTTCAATGTGGAAGAGCTCCCAAGATGTCCAGAAGTTATTGAATCGTGCGCTATTCCAAGGATTTTGTTTCTGTAAATACTCGGCGTGACCAGTTGTTTAGCTATTTTGTTTCTTTTCCTATGTAACCTGAACAGAATATCTTTTTCAATGATGTATTCAACTTTTGATTTCGTCCCTTTGTTTGCGATATTGAAATATGAAGTTAAAGTCGGGTCCTTTTTCTGTTCTTCAATGAACGTGTTCCTGTCAAATTGTTGTGGTTCAAGAGAAATAGTCATTGGCTTCTCTGTTGTATTAGTCATCTTTCTTGTTTCTGCTAGACAAGCTGTTTCTTGGGTTAATGACCATTCTTTTACATCTGTTGGGTTGTCTTTAAGACCTTTTATATTGCCAACAATAACATCAGCGACGGGGTTGGGAAGTATACAGCATTCCACTATTCCTGTATAGTATGGGGTTTCTATGTACACATTAGCTGTTTCAAAGGTTTCGACTGTGCCACTGAATGTGATGCATTGTACCGTTTTTCCAGTTTTGTCTTCGTCATTGATCAAAGATGCTTTTATTCCTACTGTACTGCATCCTGTGTCTCTCAATATTTTGCAATCGGTTCCATTAGCTTTGCCTTCACAAAAAGATAGCGATCCTGATTTGTGAGTTTGTGTTAAAAGTGGCATACCTTTCACGCAATACACATTTATATTTTCTCCTGACATTACTCGTGTCTGATTGTTTACACTTGTTTGGAGTGATGCATTTGCAGTTTCTTTTGGATATCCCACGATTTTGTAACATTTGTCTGCTGTGTGGCCTTTCATTCCACAATATTGACATTTAATTATAGGTTTGTTGGTTTTCTTATACTCAGTATTATTGTCAGTGCTATTTCTTGTTTTGTTTTGGTAGGGTCGGCTATGGTCTCTATTGAACTGTTTGTTCCATGGTTTGTTACTATGGTCATCCTGTTTCACTTGCGTGTTCCGAGTGATTGATCGGCTCGTTCTATTTGAGTATTGAACTTTAGGTGTACCTGGACTCTGAGCAGCAGCAGCGTAGTATGGTTCCTTCAATGTTCTGCTAAGGGGTGTCAATGGATGTGCGCTGTTAAAGTTTTCTGCGTAGATTTTTAATCTGTCCAAGTTTTCTGGCTTTCTCTCTTTAAAGAATGCGACTAAATCTGGGTTGCAAGCTTGATAGATTCGATTCTTCAGCGTGAGATAGTAAAGGCCTGCAAAGTCGTCTTGTTTTACGTTTGCCAACTCAAGCCATCGATTTAGAAATTGAGTAATTTGGTTCACGAATGTATTAAAGTCTTCTCCACTTTCCGGTTTTGCAGTGTGAAACCTTTCCTGGTAACCATCTTCCGTTAATCTAAATCTTTTTAGTAGAGCGTCTTTAATTTTTCCATAGTCATCTGCATCTTCAGTTGTTAAGGTATAGAAAACTTTTAGCGGTTCTCCAGATAAGCAGTTAATCAAGGCTGTGGCCCATTTGCTTTCTGGCCAACGATAACCTTTAGCCTGAACTTCGAATCGGTGTAAGAAGGATTCTAAACAGTCTGAGCGTTCATCGTATGTTGGCATCCGTGGAAGTTTCACGAAAAATTCATCACTATTATTATGTTTTCTTTCATGACCGGTTTTTGTTTTTTCAATTTCCAGCATCATTTGGGTCCTTTTGGTTTCTTCTTCTGCTAAAGATATTTGTCTTTTTAGTTCTCTTTCTTGGACTCTTTCTTCTCGTTCTTCTCTACGTATTCTTTCTTCATGTTCTTTTTCTTCTCTACGAATTCTTTCTTCATGTTCTTTTTCTTCTCTACGAATTCTTTCTTCATTTTCTTCTCTACGAATTCTTTCTTCATTTTCTTCTCTACGAATTCTTTCTTCATTTTCTTCTCTACGAATTCTTTCTTCATGTTCTTTTTCTTCTTTTACTTTCTCTTCGCACCATGAAAATATTCTTTCCTGGGGTATTTCTAAGTCCTTTGCGAGACTTAAGTATCTTTTATATGCTTCCATGTTGCAATAAATTAGTTACGATGTTTTATATATATTATATTGACAGGATACTGTTACTGACTGTTTTATTTATTTACACTTACTGGAATGAACTGTTCTATTTTTAGAAATCTCTCTCTCTTATTTCAACTTATTATGTATGTTGAATTTGATGCCTTTTATCGTTATATCTTATAAAGCAATGTGTCAATACAATGCGTAGTTATTATGACTTGAGTCAATAACAATGTGTCAATCGCGTGTACTCTAAACTATGTTACTACGAAAAATGTATCACCAATGTGTGTGACTCGTCGTTAGTTTGTGTACAATTATTCGCAATGACGCTAATATACTAGAGTGGGATAACAATAATAGGATGCCAAAATAATCCCAAGTTATCTATCACTAAATATAACACGACGGCAAGTAGACTCCTTTTATTATTATTTAGTTTTTTAAAGACTCACTTTTCAGAACATAATATATAAGTGGTTTTCGGTAACAGTAATATGCCAAAAATGCATTTAAAACAAATCACTATGCAAAACAAATCACGATGTCTATAGTTACTATGTGATGCCCAACTCATGTAAAAGAGAATAATGAAGGATATATCTACCAACTCAGTTCGTGGCTGGGACCTCTCTATTGTTCAATGGTTGTTCAACAATTGTAATTAGGCATTGAAGAGTGTTTAACAGTGATGTCTGAAATACAAAACAATAAAATATCGTAAGATTTACAATAGTTACAAAATGTGTTCACAACAATGAGTGATTGGATGATAGGTGAATGAATCGTTATGGAATGTAAACATATTGAAAACAATTCATGAATGAGGCAAACAACAAAATGAAATGAGTGATATAATAACAAAGTGGACAAGGAATGAATGAATGAATGAAAAACTGAGTGAATAGATGAATGAATGAATGGATAATGTATGAATGAAAGAATGAAGGGAGGAAATGTATGAATGATTGGATAAATGAGTGAATAAACGAATGAATGGATGAATGAATGAATGAATAAATAAATGAATGAACAATGAATGAATGAATAATTTATAAATGAATAAATGAATGAAGGAATGAATCAATAAAATGCTATTCAATTTGAATGAAAGAATGAATGGATAAATTGCTATTCCATTTAAATGAAGAAATGAAAAAGAAAAAAAAATTAATCCTGTAAATAGGGAGTTCAATTAAAATATGATCAAGTGGGGCAATTAAGAGTTTTACAATTTAAACTTTAAAGTTAGATGAAATAGATATAAGTAACTAAATAAATTCAATTCTTTATATGTGTCCCCTCCAAAATGTCATGGTCTCAAGTGAGTAAAGAGCTACTCGACTATGCATAAAGATATATGTAGAATGAGGCCCCAGAATTTACTAGTTACTATAAATGAAAAACAAGTAACGATTTGTTTACAATGAAATAAAAATAATGATGAAATTTAATTAAAAGAGATAAACAGTGATCGTGGCAGTTACAAATAGAGATATGAATATTTTACGTAACTTATGATAATATGTCAGGTTCATAAGTTTACGTTTCCAGGCAGTTGATGGGCTTGGATGATCTATTCCTCTGATAACAGGATTGGACTCGTAAAATTCCACTTCCAGGCAATTGGTAAGAAGTTATAGTGTAGTACAACGGGCTTGGGTTTGATCCTTGAAGATTATACAATCAAAGTTAAAAGCTCCGGCGTCTTAATGGTGTAGATATAATATCTACAAAGTCTCAAAAGATAAAAATCTTACAATATATATATAGGAATAGAGTGACTGGCCGTCCGGCATAGATTGTGGAGAGAAAGTGAGTGTCAAATGTTAGACCTATCAGCTTTTATAATAAGTGGCTACGTGACAGAATGTAGAACGAAAAGTATTCACTAATTAGAAATTAATTCGAGGGAAGGCTATAAAAGGAAAGACGATCTAATATTAGAAGGTAAAGTTTATCTAAGCCTACCGAAATATAACTGGAGTGAGATGAATTCAGTTCTTAATAAAATAAAATTTAATAAGATAATTGTGAACAACCTTTACTGTGACATATATATATATATATATATATATATATATATATATATATATATATATATATATAAATGTATATATATATATATATATATATATATATATATATATATATATAACTTCTAGAAAATGGTGAAAACCAGACGCGTGTCATGTCGGTTTTAGAATAATAAGCATTTGAAATCAGGGTAAGATTTTATAGAAACCCTGTTTATATACTGATAGATTAAGATGAGCTCAATTTACCAAAATGTATCAGATATTATCTTATTTACTTATTCTTTTGGTTCAACAGCACTATATTAAAGCGATGAAATAGAGCATGTCATTTCCGATCAATTTCTATCTGTTTTACTTAATCCCATATCTAATCCTGTTGTTACATCCTCCTTTTTTATGCTTACTCTCTGAGTCCCTTTCTCTGGACCTTTTCTCTTTTTCTCCCATGAAGTCTCTCTGAGGACAGGTTTTGATATGATATCAACATCCATTCAAAGAGCATGACCAGTCTGCCTCATCTTCAAAATGTTTGCCAAGGGTTAAAGTGATTTTTTTTCTAGCAAATTTTCAATTCATGCGGCATTGTTGATGATGTGTTCTCTAAAGAAGTTGTTTTTGCCAAAAATGATTTTTTTTTAAAATGATGTTTTGTTACTTCAAGGAAAATTAGTCCTTTCGTAAAAAAGTTTCGGCTTAAAGAGAAGACAGGTTTGACATTCTTTGACAAGTTTCAGGTTATTTCAATCAGTCGATATTTGAAAAAAATGTTTTCTGACCAAGATTACACAAAATGTGTTTTGTCAGTGTACGACAGATCTGGTGTCTAATGAAACATCACCATCCATTAGATGGCATTTCGACATGAACTTTTTTATCCAGGCGCCACTTTAAAGTCATTGTTCGTAAACAGTGAACAGAGATAATGGTGAGTGGTCGCTTTAACATATTAATGAACCCTTTTGCGTTATCCATCTCCGATGACAAAAACGGCAAAGCACATTGATTGAAACATGATTATATCGCGATGACAAAGTGCTTATTGGAACTAAAACATTATCACATAATCAGGTTTCTTTTCACGCAACTCACCAATCAAGTGATTAATTTATTATTTAACTATAATATGTATGTATGCATATATATATATATATATATATATATATATATATATATATATATATAACCATTAAACTTGAGCATTTATATAGGGCAATACCCACAAAATGTACTCAACGCGCATTACAAGGGGTGTCCCTAGCCGATGTAGACCTGTAAATGAGCTCTATAAAAATTGACTGAGACTGAAACTCTTCGTAATTCGTCGTAGCGGTAAAATCCAAAGAATCGAAATGAAAGGTAAACAGCAAGCTCGCTTGAGCAAAACAATGGCAGAAAACTAAATTGCGCGAGAATTAATTAGGCTGCTTACCATTGTTACCATTGTGAAGAAACTAGAAACGGTCAACCAGTTTGTTTACAATGTGAGGCAATCCCTAACTTTCGATTTGAAGGTGTCTACATAACGCGCATCCGGCTTTCGCATTTTACCTTTTTCATACTTTTACTTCCCTGCAGGTAAATGTCGTCAATTTTGGCTTAGACGAAACATTAAAATTTATCGCTCAGTGGCTCAGTTAAAATTGGCTACCATTGGGATCACGACAGGTTTGGAAAGGGAAAAAATAATTTCACGAAGGCTGTTGAAAATACACTGGGATGTGTTCAGACACGGCAATTCTATTCTAAAAAGTGTCGCTTAGCCATGCCAATATATCCATCGTTAAAATAAAAGGCCCATGAGCTTTGAGTAGCGGTGTGGAACATTCCTAATTACTTTACGGTCATTCAACTACTATTCATGAATTCTTTCTTTCTTCATTTCTTGCTTCCTTTTTTTTAATATTTGAATTTGACGAATTGACTGATTTCAGTTAATTGACTGAGAATTCACAGGTCTACCGATGAAACACTTAACATGTGGGGTGAGACATTTCGCCTGTAGCCGACATTACATTTTTTTCGATAGACATCAACGCTGTTAACGACCAGGTAGTCATTATACTATGTGGTCTAGTGGTATGACACTCGCTTTGGGATCGGAATGTCCTGGGTTCGAGCCTCGCGCTCGGCGCATAGTTGAGTCCTTGGAAAAGGCTCTTTACTCACATTCTCTCACCTTAATCAGGTGTAAAATGAGTACCTGGCCGTTAACAGCGTTGTCTTTGTCCAAAAAATTGTATCGCCTAACAGGCGTCATGTCCCGTCCTACATGTTTAATGTTGCTGTTGATAGGCGTCCCTTGTAAAGCGCTTTGAGCACATTTAGTGGATATAGAGCTATATAAAGCTCAATTATCAATTATATACCTTCTGAGTACGGTTAGAGAACTTAATTATGCCTCGCTTAGAGCGGGACCCAACCCTTGTACCTTCCGGTCTGAAGGCAGGTATCATACAACAAGACTATAGCCGCATAATTTGAATTAGTTTTTATTCTTGTAATACCGAAATCTAGAGCCGCCTTAATGGGGCAATAAAATGTATATTAAAATAAAGGGAGTAGAATTTTATTTCTGGTCGAAGCGCGAAAAATGTGTTTTCAGAGTGCTATGGCTTTTGTGTATTGATGCTATGCATTTAGACAAAAAGCTCATAACATCCACCAGCCGGATATAACGTACAAATGAATAAAACTATATTAACCTTGAACGTTTATTGTTTTATTGATTGAATTTAGTGAGAACGTATCATAAAATTGGCTAGTTAAAACAATAACAACAATTAACGTCAATTTCATTCCATTCACATGATGCAAGATTCTAATCCATTTACATGATCATAATAGAAGTTGTGGCGGAAATGTGACACAGAGCTTCCTTTTCCTATCGGGTAAGAAAAATATGCTCCAACCCATTACATATATACATATATGTGTGTATATGTATATGACTTACTGACTTACTTTAAGGCCGATCGGGACGCCTCGGCTGCCTCTCTAATCATCCGTGTCATTTTTTCCACAGTTCACGGTCTTTTGCTGTGGATGCTAATTTCGTAAGGTCTTCCTTTGATTTTAATACTTTGTTATTTTGAAGGCGTTTTAGGTCTCTATTGAGGACGGTATAAATTGACGTGTGTGGTCTACCTTGATATTTCTTGTGTCCAGATGGGGTGAAAAACGTATTCATGGCTTTATTAGCTGGTACATTTTCATCTCTTCTGAGTATATGCCCAGGAAGCCGCCATCTTGCCTCCAGGATTTGAATGGATAAGGGTCTTTCATTGCATTTTTCATACAGTGTTCTATTGCTTATTATATATATATATATATATATATATATATATATATATATTTATAATATATATATATATATATATATATATATATATATATATACATACATATATATATATATATATATATATATATATATATATATATATATATATATATATCTATTCAAGTGATTCAAAAGAAGATGTCAAAGCAGTCGTCTTTATGACACGCGTGTCAAACGTGAATTTCAAATAATTGGCCAAATTTAATTTTTTTTTGTCAAATGTCTTCCAACCTTTCTCTTATTGACTCAAGACTCAAATTTTCATCATGAAAATGGTTACTAGATTTTATTTTTAAAGTATTTTCCTTCAAATAAAGCATGATAATTCTGTCATTGAGAATGAATTTACTCCAAATGTTATGGTCACTTGGTTTATACCATGGATCTACAAAGATTGAGCATGTTGAATCGTCCGTCGGGTTGCGGTTTAGAGATAATCAGAGCCGTGTGAATCGCCTTTATTCCCGAGTAAAGAATAATACCTTTTCAATGGTAGCATCTTTAATAGCTGAAGGCAGTTTTAATAATCTGCAGGTTTTTAGCTGTATTATCATATTGCCAGATATTTATGAGGAAACTTATTATAAGGCTTTGCATTAGACACCGGCAAGTTGCATTTTAGTATGTTAGTAGCATTGTGATATTTATGATTTTATGCATCTTACGACAAAGCCCATAATATTTGATTCAACAATTTTCAACAGTTTTAACTCAGCATCATTTTTACCGTTTTTACATAAAGTTCTATAAAATCGAAATTGAAACGTATGATTTTATCGGAATTTGTATTTTGACAGAGCATGACCCTAAAGCTTGCCCTTCAAGTCAACTTAAGCAACCCTACGACCCAGGTGGAGACCGTTTCATCCTTTCTTGGGAATGTCACTGCTGACCTAGTAGAAGCGCCCTCTGACGACAAATCAGTGGCTGTAAGCGCATATTATCTATATATCGATTTCTTACATTATTGAAAAGCTTTTCCATCAAGACTTCCATCCAATGACAAAATATTTGTTTCATATTTAAACGAATTTTCCTTTTATTTGAATAACGATTGATAAAGATGAACCCAACTTCCAAAATTATGTCTTGAAGATTGAGATTGAACGTTATAAATAAATAGACCTTTGAGGTAGAAAAGTTATCTTCAAAATGACGAGAGGTGGTTTGTCAGTAAATGGCGGTTTGCCTAAAGTAGCGCTCAAAAGAATCAGTGTGAAACACGACAGTCTAATCATTTAATAAATTTGACTTTCTAATTACAAAGTTAGGACTGTTTATTCCATGTATGTTAACTTTCGAATCACATCTTATTCGTGACTTCAAGTCAACGTGGTGAGCTAACTTTTAATTATACAATCATCATCATTCATCGTTGCTTGTACAATTGAGCACTTTGCCGGTCAGCTGTCTCCACGTGTATTCTGTATGATTTCACAATACAAAATATTTAAAGTAAAAGAGTACCTATATAAAATGTCAAAAGGTGTAAAATGCGCCGTAAAACAGATTTATGACCGCACAGTAACAAAACAGTTATGTTATATTTTGGCCCCCGAAACTTTTACTTCCTTTACAGTACAAGCTTTGATATCAAAAGAAAAGAATATCAGCGTATAGCACAGTGTCTACGGTACCTACTCCACCCACTCATACCCTCCTTGACTGTGATAACCCATTGTGATTTCATGTCATTCCTCTCACAGGTTAGTTCGGCTAAAGCATTGTCTAGCCTTGCTCAGCGACTCGAAAGTGAAACATTGTCAGAGAGCAACGCCCAGATCATCGTACAAGGTAAGACAAAGTATTGGAACAATAGATCAGATACGTTTTTTTCCTATAGACCTGAGTCTCATTATACCCAAGTAAGTTCTCAGCTATTTAGATATTCTAAATCATAAAAAACATTAAAATCGAGCTTTATATAGTGCGATATCCACTAAATGTGCTCAAAGCGCTTTACAGGGGGTCCCTGGTCAACAGCAACATTTAACCTGTAGGACGGGACATGTCGCTTGTTAGGCGATATTACATTTTTTTTTACAAATGAGTAAATGATGATTACAGAACTTTTGCGATCGTGATGAAATGATACGAATGATGTGGTCGGAGTCTCGGAGTTGCACTTCCAATGTGAGCGTAGTCTCGGGTGTTTCCGACAGGCACAGGCTTGATCAATTCTTTACGGCGTTCTCACTAGTCAATCAGGGGTCACAATAAGGTAGTTTGGTGGCAAAGGAAGCTCCGGCGTCTTGATAGCGGAAATAAAAAATATTGAAGTGCTCCACAAAGTCCTGAGAGTACGATATAAATCTCAAAAATATAAATAATATGAAGAAGTGCAACATTCCAGCCGTCAAAGCCTAGTCTACGTCTTTGAGAGAAGTGAGTCGTGAATATTTAACCAATCAGCATTTATAATAAGTGGCTACGTGACAAGGTTGAAAGACAAGTATTCACTATTTTGAAACGAATTCTAAGAGAATGCTATTAAAGGAAAGATAATCTAATATTAACAAGTAATTTTTTTTCTAAACCTATTGAAATAGACACCGGAGTGAGATGAACTCCGGTTTTATGTTTATATTACTAAAATAAAAATGTATAAAAATATGGTGAATCATTGTTGTGGGGCACATGGCTTAAACTGGAAATCTCTGAATTTTTTTTTTCTGCGGCCACCCACAAAATATAATTAAAAGGCATAGTTTTAATAAATATCTCAAAAGCTCGTGTTTATCTCCCATATTGCCCCCCCCCCCCCCCCCCCCTCCCCTTCCCTGTCCTATTCGTCCCCCGTCAACACAGCAATGACTGAGAGATTGCGTTTAATAATTTAGATCCTGTGTAAAGCACTTTACAGATTATGATCCGAGGGTGGCCTATAATTTACCACTTGGTCTAGAATGGCGTGCTTGAAAAGTAAAAACAAACCACCGATGTTGTGTCCATTGAAATGAAACAATTAGTTGATTGGTCAATTCAAATAGATAAAATCGGTTTCGTAAACAAATAAAAAAAGAATGAATTATCAGAATTTAACAACTATTGCACTGGTCCAATAATTTAAAATAGAGCTCTTTACAAAACGCCGACACAAACCATAAAGAAAAATGCTATAGAAATAATTGTAGTTTTATAATGGAACCCGATTATACTATTATGATAAAGCCTCGATTTCATGATTGCCTTGATTCGATATTTACAAATGGAACTCCCTTTTTACTTTGCACTCAAAAGCTTGAACATTAATTATTCAAAGGCAAGGATCAAATGATAAATGACTATTACCAATGGGTAAATAGAACGATTGATATGGCTGGTGACTTCTAAAAGTGGGGTTCAATTTGATGGAATTCAAAGTCGGTACAAAGCAAATGTCGCACGTGCTGGGTGTTTGATGTCCAAATACACTGGACTCTGAAGAAACACGTATTTAACATTTGGGGCGGAAAACTCGCCCTTCAAACATCATTTCATTAACTGACCCTCATCTTGTCAAAAACTCTCAAACCTGGGACTTCACGACAGTTCCAAATTTGAGGGGTTAAACGATCGAAATTTGAAGGACGAGTTCTCTGACCAAAATATTTAATGTTTTTTCCCTGTTTACAGACCTGTTTGTTTTAACTATCATTTCGTAGCGAGTCATTCTCATTCAGATTGAATAATTTTGGGTTCGAATCCCCATGGAGATATTTTCATTTTTTGTTCCAATCTATACGGCAAATAGGATGCTGTATCAAAAGGTCGTTTTATTAACATTCGCCATGAAAAATTCTCCAATACTAATTTTGAAAAACTATTGTTACATTCGTTTTATTATTATTTTGAGTTGAATAGTGAAAAATAAACGAAAAACGGATAATCAAGAATCAAAATTCTGGTAGTTTTATAATTTTTTAGTGTTGAAGAAGTGTGGATAAAGAATCAACTGTCTTCACACTTTGTGAACCATTGAAATAATGTTTCTGCTAATCTGTTAGTGCTAGGTGTAAATATATTATCATTTATTATCAAACCTAGAGAAATCAATGAAAAACTAGTTTTATCCATAAACTTTCTACATAACTTAATCTTGGAGATGTTGTGTGACACACGTTACAAAAGATGACCTTTTGACACAACCTCATGTTTCTTTACAGACATGAAACTACAAGTCTGATAACCCAAATAATGCATAATTTGACCATCGATTACTTTTAAACAGCGGATTTAGACATTCTTCCGAATCAGATTTTCAACATGCTAAATGTTTGGTGGGGGGGGGGGGGGGGAAAGTGAAGACCTTCCTGTCCTGTTAGAAAGTCAACCAAAAGAACCCCCTTGGTCGCCATATTTATTTTTCATCATACATGTCGGATCGACCTTGTTAAAATTCCTTATATCAGAAAGTTACCTTCTTCAAACTCAGAACATTTTCCCTATAAACGACTACCAATTCTGAATGAATTTCCGACGGATGTTTTCCTTTCGTATTCATAAATCGTTTGACCGCACACATTTCTTCAATGAGTAGATCGTAAATTCCAGTTTACAGATTTTAGAAACAACCAGCGGTTCATGAGTTATTGCGTTACTTACCTACGACAGCCATCGTGTCTTGTGATTTTATTTCTGTCAAACTGACCCAGACGATAAATTTAAGACAATTGAAAGACTGTTCCTCAATTAAATTTTTTTTTTAGAAAATAAATTAAACTCTTCCCACACAACTTTAAAAGTCTTTTATTTCCATTAAATTGGTTTTATATATATTATATATATATATATATATATATATATATATATATATATATATATATATATATATATATACTATCGATTCTAGTTTTAATGTTGAGTCACGTGAAAAAAAAAAAAAAAAGAGAGAGAGAGAGAGAGAGAGAGAGAGAAGAGAGAGAGAAAACAAGACAAACACACACACACACACACACACGCGCATATATATATATATATATATATATATATATATATATATGCGCGTGTGTGTGTGTGTGTGTGTTTGTCTTTGTTTCTCTCTCTCTCTCTCTCTCTCTCTCTCTCTCTTTTTTTTTTTCACGTGACTAACATTAAAACTAGAATCGATAGTATATATATATATATTTATATAATATTATATATATATATAATATTATGCGCGTGTGTGTGTGTGTGTGTGTGTTTGTCTTTGTTTCTCTTCTCTCTCTCTCTTCTCTCTCTCTCTCTCTCTCTCTCTCTCTTTTTTTTTTTTTTTTCACGTGACTCAACATTAAAACTAGAATCGATAGTATATATATATAATATATATATATATATATATATATATATTATATTATATATATATATATTAAATGAGAGCAGCATTGATGAGCGTAAAGGACCAAGGTATGAGGGTTTTTTCCCAAGATGGAGGTCATTTAAATCTAGCCAAAATGTTAAATACTTGTCTTTCCAGAGTACGACAGTTGACTGGTTAAAGTCCAAGTAAAATGTCACATGTTGTGGTCGTCGTCTGCATTTTAATGTTATTGTATTCACGAACATTCTTGCAACAGTGTCTTCCAACAATGCTGAGAAAAATGTCTGAATATTGAGTTTTTGAGTGATCCATGTTTTCTTTATCTTCAGATCTATTCCAAGCTACCGCTTCCGTGGTTTCCACGATAGGACAAGTCAACTGCAACGGGAAGGAATCAAACACGGCCATTTGCAGTCCGGATCAGGTAAAAAAACCCTAATGTTACGATTTTGGATATCTAGTATTTGGATATTGATGTTTGAAGCTCGTAAAAAGTTTATTATTTAACAATTGAACTGCCGTTCTATGAAAAATACAAGTATTTAAACAATTGGTCAGGACACTCGTCCTTCAAATATCTATCGATTCAAATGTCCCCCATCTTGACAAAAACTTTTCTTAAGTCCCAGGTTTGAGAGTTTTTGCCAAAATGAGCGTCATTTAAATCAATCGATATTTGAAGGACGAGTTTTCTGGCCAATTTTTAAAGTATGTGTCCAGAGTACGGCGGTTACCTGGTTTAATTTCGATGAAGAGACGTATACTGTAGACGTTTCGGGTTTCCCCCACATCGATGAAGTGCCTATTTTACATTTTACAATAACTAAATGCCCACTTTCACTTACCCACAATTTTTGGACCAATATTTTGGGAAGAAGCAGGCAGGCTGAGAATGATGATCTTGGTTTACAGAATAGGGAAGAAAAACGAGATGTCAAAAAATTGGTTCCTATCTCATAGAAAGTGTAGAACCACTCTACCGCAGGACTGAATACATGCCTTATGTAACGATCTTCTGGTTTCAGAGTGACGGCATCTTATTTTATCGTCTAAATAAATGCTGGTCGTCAATAAAGATCATCTAACCTTGATATTTTATGTCCGAATTTTTAGGATCTGCCTATACATTCATCTTCTAAAATAGTTATGCCACCTTATAATTCAAGAGATGGAGTGAGTAGGAAAGTGCCGGAAGACAATCGAGAATAAAGATTTCACGGCGGTGATGGGGATTTGTGAAATTTTTATTCTCTATTGTCTTCTGGCACTTTCCTACTCACTTCATCTCTTGTTGTTATCAACATAAGTGCCTGCTCCACTCACTTTTCTGAATGATAATTCAATATCAATGAGTAACTTGTTCATTATTAGTCCTCCCAAGGACTGGCTTTATACACTTTTATAAGGATTTGGGAAACAAAAAAGTAGAAGTTGTGAAGTCAAGACTTTTTTCCCTATCAAGGGCTATGTGGTCGTGTGGTCGCTTTCGGATCGGAAGGTCCTGGGTTCGAGCCACACTCGGCGCATTGTTGAGTCCTTGGAAAAGACTCTTTACTCACTTTCTCTCACCGTACTCAGGTGTAAAATGAGTACCTGGCCGTTGACTGCGTTGTCTCTGTCCAACAATTTGTAATATCGCCTTAGAGGCGTCATGTCCCGCCCTAAATGTTTAGTGTTGCTGTTGGTCAGAGACCCCTTGTAAAGCGCTCTGAGCACGTTTAGTGGATATTGCGCTATAAAAAGCTCAATTCAATAATCTTATTTAACCGGATGTAGATGTCTAGGAATTGTCGGCTTCATCCGAGGCACTTCAGGGCTACTGCACTTCCATGATGAGTCAAACTGACTTTAAACAGGCGATAAAGAATATTAAGGTTTGTTAATTTAATTTTAATTAATTTTTGGATGACATGCTGTGAATCTATATTTTTGTTTAACTCTCGTGATAAATGAATTAAAATGAAGGGATGGCTCTGTGTTATGTATAATTGTGGCATCTTTTCCATTATTCAAAGCTATGGAGTTTTGATAGGAGAGCAGAACGACACCTTTTCAAACAAACTCTTCTCTTTTGTTTCACTTGAAAGTTTTATTAACACCAGCTTCATCTGCGTCAAAGTTAATTGATTTCATGTTGAGATCAGAGACATTCAATTGTGAGAAGAAGGAAAAAATATCGCATGCATCCGCTGCTCTGTGTACTTTGCAATATAATATCGAATCATCAACGGCCTAAATTGAAAACAAAGCACGATTCCCAAAACCTCTAACATTTTCAGTGAAAATAAAAGTGTCTGAACTTAGATGACCCTGCCAACCTTAGTAATGACCAATTTTTAACAGAGTTTTGTATCATTATTATCTTTACAACAATTAACAAAATCGAGAGTAAAACAAAAATGATTGTTATCCTTGAAGTTTATTTACATCGATAAAAGCAAATTAATTTGACTCAATTGTCGTTTGAATTTTAAATTCCATCCTCAGTAAACAAATATTCCTGGCATGCTATCAGACTGAGTCCTTTAAATGATTCATGATATTAAATTGGCTTTGAATCGTGATGTGGCGTAGTTGCCCACACATATGTAATGGCTTATGATCGTATAGTGGCTTTTTGATAGATGGTAATGTTATTCCTTTGCATTGTGCTGTAGATGTTAATAATGACGAAAGAGTTTAAGGGCCAATGATGATAATGGAATGTACAACATCAAGACATTCAAATAAAAATCCAGATTCCAAGTTATATTTCTTACTGTTTTATTTGTTTTGATAAATTCGAAATCCAAATCAAATAGCATGGTCATAATTTAATCAGTTTCATAAATTCCAAATCCGTAAAATCAATCCAAATGTAAAGCCATTTTCCCTGTGTAACCATTTTCAATATACGTGGAATATTTCTAAGTCCGTAAATGCAATCAATGATGGTGAGCACAAATATTTTAGAGTAAAAATGTGCAGTCCAGAGTAAAGTAGAATCCCCATTTGATCAGAAACAGTCCGTTTATAGCCTGCCCATTGTAAACGGTTCTATTGTTGTCAATGTCCAGCTTCCACAATTACAAAAGGAGAGGAGGGAGTTGACAATACATAATATTTTGGACGAAATGCATTTTTCTGATTAAAATGTTCATATCTTTGATCGTAAACATGTCCTTATAAATTCTTGATTAAACTTCGTTGTTATTTCTTCCATCTGACCGTAAAGGATGACAAAAAGTCAAACGCCCTTTTCCTCGCTATGAGCAGAATACGTTTACGTCATAGATTCATAGATATTATATGACCTTCAACTTGTCAAAACTTCTTTGAAGTCTCAGGTTTAAGATTTTATGACAAGTTGGGAGTTATCATAATCTATTGATTTATGAAGCAGTATTTTTGTTGTCAAAATTAGACAAAGGTATTTTGTGAATGGACGTCAGAATTCCACATGTCATATTCCATGACTCTATGACATACAACTAACCTGCACATGGGGTATATTGACACAGACTGTATGAATAAATTATGATTCTCTCTGACAAGGTCTTTTGTTTGACATGTATTCCGTATTCAGAAAAAGACGCAGATTGTATTTATCCTGTAGTAGAAGCGAAAACCAGTGAATAATTCAAGCGATGATAGCCAGCCCTGAAAGCATTAGAAGGCTTTTATTCTGTCATAGATTAGTGTTATGTGAGGACTTAATGCAAGTTTACTGGTGTTACTGATTACACAATATCTATTGGATAGCACAGGTTTCTGGGTGTTCTTATAATTAATAATGATTCCAAGGGAAGACTGGAATAACCCAGGCGTCAGCCGCAGTGCAGCGCCGCAAAGTAAGCTAGGGCGAGGTGACTTACTCAAGGCCACACAGCGCGGCGGTTGATCGAACTCGGTACCTTTTGGGTACGAAGCAAAGACCGTACCGCTGAGCCACGCTGTCCCCGAACAATAATAACAATAAGAATAATAATAATAATAATAATAATAATAATAATAATAATAATAATAATAATAATAATAATAATAATAATAATAATAATAATAATAATGATGATGATGATGATAAAGTGTCCATGCGTAATTTATTTCGCCTCTTTGTCAATACTAAGACATTCGAAATAGGCCACACAAAAACCCAACGTAACGTTGACACGACACAGAGTGGTTAAACTCTCACCTGAACTGTGACGTAATAACCAACAGCCCTTAAATGTCCATCTATAGCAAAATCCAATGGCACAACTGTTAAAACTGGTCAAGAGATAATAAATCCGTTTTATTGATAATATGTGCCAGATATAATACTCTCCTGTTTTGCCCGCCAGATCAGTCTAACAACATACGAAACTATCTGTGACCTTTAACGCTTATAGATAGTTCGAAGATGACGTCACTCAGATCTTTGTTATTGTTTTTTGCCATCCGCGTTTATGAGTAATGCTCACTGAACTATATTAACCCGACTATAAACGTTCATGGATACACACAGTTTTGTGTGTTGGTCCGTTATACTTCCGGATGGCAATGTTATGAGCTTCTTAGCCAAGCGCATACTATTTATAGTCTCTTAAAGCGATTGAAGTGAGAGCTATTCACACAATTGGCGTTCTGAAAACAATAATAAAGAGCCGAGTAAAGCCGTCGCCATCGTAAAGTTATAGCCTGACACCGTGGCCTTCGTAAAGTTATGGCCTGATACTGACCAAAAAATGACGTCAAAATGCCAGTCTTTTGCCACAAAAGAAAACAAATCGTGAGTTGTATTCAACAGTTCAACCAATGAAATAACTTGTTTCCATGAGCTCTACTAACGACAAGTCACTAGGCGGAGCAAAAACCAAATAATGACGTAAAAATGCCAGTACTTTTGGATTTCAGTATCAGGCTATAACATAACGATGGTTAAGCTGATCCTGACTAAAAAATGACGTCAAAATGCCAGTCTTTTGCCACAAAAGAAAACAAATCGTGAATTGTATTCAATAGTTCAGTCAATCCAACTTCATTTAATCTTTTAATGGCTTTCAAATTGGTCCAATTTTCAAACCGGAAGACAAGTGGTTATCCATTATCCAGCACACCATCTTTGGTTTGAGATCTTCCTGTTACAGAATGGGTGGAGTCTATGACTCACAGTGACAGGTTCTAGAAACAAACACAAAACGTGGACAATTTAACGCAATGAATATGTAGACCTTCAAGTGACTAATAAATCGCAATCCATATCAAGGCCAATCCAATGAAGGTCATATCTGCACTTGTAAAAGAAAGGGGTCATTTGAGAACATAAAGCCGAGTTAGCCGGAGTTTAACCCTGGCCTTCGTAAAGTTATGGCCTGATACTGACCTAAAAATGACGTCAAAATGCCAAAAGAAAACAAATCGTGAGTTGTATTCAATAGTTCAACCAATGAAATAAATTGTTTCCATGAGCTCTACTAACGACAACTTACTAAGCGGTGCAAAAACCAAATAATGACGTCGAACTGCCAGTCCTTTTGGATTTCAGTATCAGGCTATAACATAACGATGGCTACGGTTTAACACGGTTTCTATTGAAGCTATGCTTTTTGGTAAAATACTCACAGCATCTGCCATCCGGATATAACATACCAACACACAAATCCATGTGCAACCTTGAATGATTATATCGTAGCCATCGTTAACGTATAGCCTGACACTGACCAAAAATGACATCAACAGACTAGTCTTTTGTCGCAAAAGAAAACAAATCGTGAGTTGTATTCAATAGTTCAACCAATGAATCACTTGTTTCCTAGAACTCTACTAACGACAACTCACTAGACGCTGCCCAAAATGACGTTCACATATAAACCTTAGTGGGTTCTTGTGTCAGGCTATACGTTTACCATGGCTACGTTCAAACCCGGTAACTTTTTTGTTTTGTTTTGTTGTGCTGGTTTCTGCCTCTTCCCAATGTACACAATTTACACCATGAGGACAGACTGTTTGGCAAACTGCAAGTCTATGGGTTTTTCATCACTGCTTTGATGTCTAGTCCTACTCCTTAATATATGGTGCGACTGTTCAACAAAGCCGCGTTCTTGGAAGACGGTGTCATGCTCATGCTGTATTTGTTTTGAATGTTCTCTGTCCTTCATTAATGGGAGCGATCTATATTCATGTTTTCGTCCAACCAGGTCATCAATCACATGATGTGTTGCTGTCCAACGATTGGATCTTTCTTAACAAATGTAAACACGCTGCTTTGTTTACAAATGTTATAAACATATCCATGTGTCATACTGAATCAAATGGCCAATCGTGATGTTAGATATTTAATAAGCTGTGAACACGTTTCACTTAGTGGGTCATTTTGAGCACAATAGTCTTCAACAGTCGTAACGTCACTTCCTTCCTAATGACGCATGGTAACTTAGTAACACTGGCTCTAAACTATCGGAACAATGGCGGACGCCGTATGAAATATTCTCGGCAGCATAAAAGCGTTTCCAGAGAGAAAAAATACATAAATTTGATCATGTTTTGACTTTTACACATTCTGATCACAAGGCATATGAAAAGGGAATGAAAAGTTCTAGCCAGCATGAAGAATAAAAAGTAATGATTTTCTTTGTTTAGAACCAAGATGGCCGCCGTTGCCAGGCGGCGTGACATCAGACTACTGAATCCTATTTGCAATGTGACCAATGACCTCGATCTCATGGAAAGTTAATATAGATCATGCCTATTGTTTTACATCACAGGTTCTTCTGTCAACCGTGAAAAGACACGTCTCGGGTTTGAGATAATTTGACAATATTTATTTCTAATCGATTGTTGTTTGTAGTAAAAGTTTTCTGGATAAATTAAAAATATGTATTTTGTCATAGTATGCAAATTACTGACCATTCAGAGCACAACTCGAACCCAGGACCATCTGATCCACTGGCGAGTGGCATACCACAAATACACATAGCCACCTCACTAGCCACCTTCTCTCTCTCTCTCTCTCTCTCTCTCTATCTATCTATCTATCTATCTATCTCTATCTCTCTCTCTCTCTCTCTCTCTCTCTCTCTCTCTCTCTCTCTCTATCTATCTATCTATCTTCTACACTCTACATTTCAAGTGAACTCGCCTGAAACAAACAACATATTAACATCTCTACAAAATGGGTTCAGAAGCGAACATTCGTGTGAAAGTCGATTAATCTGAACTACGCAGCATGAACTTATGATATCTTTTGACAGCAAAATACAAACTGACGTGAAGATCTTAAACTTTATCAAAGCCAGTGACACAATTCCACACACAAAAACTCATTTATAGATAGTGTGCGCTTGGCTAAGAAGCTCACAACACTGCCATCCGGAAGAATAACGACCACCACACAAAACTATGTGTAACTTTAAACGTTTATAGTCTGGCTAATACATTTTAGTCAGAATTACTCATAAATGGCAAAAAAAAACAATAACAAAAACCCGAATGACGTCAACTTCATTCTATCTATAGATTAAAATGTTACACAGCAAGTGATCGCCGAAGGTCCATCATCGTTGTCCTGTCAAGTTGACTCTGGACTACCATAACAGACTGTTCTAAGGTCCGGTACTCTTCCTCTGTCACATAAATGACCCCCCCCCCCCCCCCCCCCCCCCCCCCCCCCCCTTCAAGCTGTGGAATGCACTCCCCTTTGGGCCTGCATGTGGAGTCTCGCTGTGAGCAATACAAGTTTAAGTACTTGGAGAGAACTCTTTACTCGCATTCTTTCACTGCAAAAGGTGTAAATATTAGTACCTGGTCGGTTACAGGGTTGTCTCAGTCAAGAAAAGAAAATACAACGCCTTTCACACAGCATAATATCTTGTCCTACATGTTAGGTTTTGCTGAAGAGATTGGAACATTTTCAAATCGCTTCAAACATATTCAATGGATTTTGCGCTATTTAGAATCTAATATCTTTTCATTTCGATTTGTTTTGTTTTTTGGTTTTGATTTCCTTTTTTAATTTTTTGTTGTTGTATTATTTGGGGAGGGGTGCCTTTTTTATGTTATCGATTTCAGTCAGTGAAGTGAACTGAACTGAAACTATTTTGTCGAGAAAAACTTGGTGTGTTATCAATAAATTAGAAAGCCTGGTGGCAAAATTACCACGCTGACAAATCACTCAAATTACACTTCGGTTGTGACCTGATAATGATATGCAGTAATTGCCTGTCAGCCACGCTTCAATTTCTCTTTCCAGGTTCAGCACTTTAATTCACAAATGGAAAATGTGTCAGATAAGGTAAACAATGGACAATCCAAGAGCTTCAGCAATGTAAACAGGATGTTGAAAACTAACACTTACGCGTTCTTATTAATAATGCATACCATGCCAAATACCAAGTGTTTAATTTAGAAATGGGAGATTGTTTTTCCTAATGCCATCCCTTTTGAAACTCAAATAACGAATTCGTAATGGCAAGTTCGATCACCGAATTATACTGAACGATTGATAGGTGGATGAGAGATGGAAAATTATTAACATGCCTATCTTATATAAGTTTATAACTACGACCGTACGATACACCTACGATCTTTGCCATGAAACACACAATAATAATAATAATAATAATAATAATAATAATAATAATAATAATAATAATGCTGAAAACATATATAGCGCTATAACTCCGAGACACCAGACTCTAAGCGCTTAAATTACAAATTACTTAGGCTGAAACATAATCATTTACACTGACATTTACAGTGACATACCATAAGATACAACTACGATCTTTGCCATGAAACACACCATGACTTACCATAAGATACAACTACGATCTTTGCCATAAAACACACCATGACTTACCATACGATACACCTACGATCTTTGCCATGAAACACACCATGACTTACCATACGATATAACTACGATCTTTGCCATGAAACACACCATGACTTACCATAAGATACACCTACGATCTTTGCCATAAAACACACCATGACTTACCATAAGATACAACTACGATCTTTGCCATAAAACACACCATGACTTACCATACGATACACCTACGATCTTTGCCATGAAACACACCATGACTTACCATAAGATACAACTACGATCTCTGCCATGAAACAGACCATGACTTACCATAAGATACAACTACGATATTTGCCATGAAACACAGCATGACATACCATACGATACAACTACGATCTTTGCCATAAAACACACAAAGATTTACCATACGATACAACTACGATCTTTGCCATGAAACACACCTGACTTACCATACGATACAACTACGATCTTTGCCATGAAACACACCATGACTTACCATAAGATACAACTACGATCTTTGCCATGAAACACACCATGACTTACAATACGAAACAACTGCGATCTTTGCCATAAAACAGACAAAGATTTACCATACGATACAACTACGATCTTTGCCATAAAATACACAATGACATACCATACGATACAACTATGATCTTTGCCATGAAACACACAAAGATTTACCAAACGATACAACTACAATCTTTGCCATAAAACACATAATGACTTACCATACGATACAACTACGATCTTTGCCATAAAACACACAAAGATTTACCATACGATACAACTACGATCTTTGCCATAAAACACACAATGACTTACCATAGGATACAACTACGATCTTTGCCATAAAACACACCATGACTTACCATAAGATACAACTACGATCTTTGCCATAAAACACACCATGACTTACCATAAGATACAATTACGATCTTTGCCATGAAACACACCATGACAAACCATGCGATACACCGACAATCTTTGCCATGAAACACACCATGACTTACCATACGGTACAACTACGATCTTTGCCATGAAACACACCATGACTTACCATACGGTACAACTACGATCTTTGCCATGAAACACACCATGACTTACCATACAACTACGATCTTTGCCATGAAACACACCATGACTTACCATACGATACACCTACGATCTTTGCCATAAAACACACCATGACTTACCATACGATACACCTACGATCTTTGCCATGAAACACACCATGACTTACCATACGATACAACTTCGATCTTTGCCATAAAACACACAATGACTTACCATAAGATACAATTACGATCTTTGCCATGAAACACACCATGACAAACCATGCAATACACCGACAATCTTTGCCATGAAACACACCATGACTTACCATACGGTACAACTACGATCTTTGCCATGAAACACACCATGACTTACCATACGGTACAACTACGATCTTTGCCATGAAACACACCATGACTTACCATACAACTACGATCTTTGCCATGAAACACACCATGACTTACCATACGATACACCTACGATCTTTGCCATAAAACACACCATGACTTACCATACGATACACCTACGATCTTTGCCATGAAACACACCATGACTTACCATACGATACAACTTCGATCTTTGCCATAAAACACACAATGACTTACCATACAACTACAATCTTTGCCATGAAACACACCATGACTTACCATACGATACAACTACGATCTTGGCCATAAAACACACCATGACTTACCATATAACTACGATCTTTGCCATAAAACACACAATGACTTACCATACGATACAACTACGATCTTTGCCATGAAACACACCATGACTTACCATACGATACAATTACGATCTTTGCCATAAAACACACCATGACTTACTATACGATACAACTACAATCTTTGCCATGAAACACACAATGACTTACCATACGATACAACTACGATCTTTGCCATAAAACACACCATGACTTACCATACGATACAACTACGATCTTTGACATGAAACACACCATGACTTACCATACGATACAACCACGATCTTTGCCATGAAACACACAATGACTTACCATACAATACAACTACGATCTTTGCCATGAAACACACAATGACTTACCATACAATACAACTACGATCTTTGCCATGAAACACACCTGACTTTATCCCTCATTTTAATTTGAAGATTCCAACATAGAAAACAAAATCGTAAAGCTACTTTTCTCGTTCGGTAGACCGTTAGTGTCAAAAATGCTGTCATTTTTTTCGTTGATAAAACACCATGATAATACGAAATTACGATCTTTTCATGAAAACACTGAAAACATGCGATACACGACGTCTTTGCCATGAAACACACATGACATGCCATACGTTACACTACGATCTTTGCATGAAACACACATGACTTACTAGTACAATAGATCTGCATAAACACAATATTACATACAAATATTTTGCATTATTAGTTAACTCAGCCATTATAATTTGGTGGCGTAATTATGCACCTTCATTTGAGGTGAAAGTTAACACACCGTTTTCATGCACCGCCGTTAGGGTATAAACACATGATGGTGTAAAAAATATAAGCACAGAAGAAAAGAGGCCTTTGCTCATTTGTCTGTATATAAACCCATCTATCTATGTCCTGGATTTTTAGATAGTTTTAGATTGTAGTCCAGCACGCTGATTGGTGATTGTCGGTGTACGCTGATACAATGATAGTAATCAAAGAATAGTTTTAAAAGATCAAAGGTAAAACAGAATCATGGTGCAAAAATGCTGATCATAATGACCAAAATATAAACAAATGATTTTTAAAATTGAAATTAGAAGTTTTTAAAACAAAAATAAAGGCGTTGTATACGAAAACTGAAGATAATGATAAAGTATTTATAAGATATGATAACAATGTTGTATTTTAGAATAAAATCAATATAGACAACAACAACAACAATAATAATAATATTAATAATAATAATAATAATAATAATAATAATAATAATAATGATGATAATAATGATAATAATAATAATAATAATAATAATAATAATAATAATAATAATAATAATAATAAATAATAATAATAAAATATATAGTAATAATAATAATAATGATAATAATAATAATGATAATAATAATAATAATAATAATAATATAATAATAATAATAATAATAATAATAATAATAATAATAATAATAATAATAATAATAATAATAATAATAATAATAATAATAGTAATAAATTTCTTCAAAGGATTAAAAATATATATACCTCATAAATGGGCTATGGAGCCACCTGGTTAATCATGATATTTAATCATGTGATTCGAGAACATTATTTGACATTTAATATATCTTACTTCTACTCGTATTTTGTAGTTTTAAATTTGGGTCGCATGTCATCAGCGCTTGTGTTATATTTTTTTTTAATTAACAAAGACGTATAGGTGTCACAACGTAACTTTAACGATGATCAAATACAGAAACACAACCTGTTAAGATACATCGTCAACGGAAGTGCAGAAAAGCACTACATTATAACTGTAATCGTTTTGTCTTTGGACTTTGTTTTCAAGTTACAAGCATTGTCTTCTTTATGGTGCCATAATCTTTCTTTATGGTGCCATAATCTTTCTTTATGGTGCCATAATCTTTCTTTATGGTGCCATAATTTTTACAAAACCACTCGTATAACACACGTATTAATTGCGTCAAACTTTTAAAACATTTATTCAATAATTGGTTAGTTACGATATCCTTACGCTTACCAATGTATCAAGAATTCAATGTTAATTGGTTTCTATCGGCTTCACAGAATCCACAAAACGTTAACTATCTGCCTTCTGTCGTATTTGTGTTCACAGAAACAAGATGTGGTTTCATCCATTGAAGAGACTTTGTTCTCCTTGGGGCCCATCGCATCAAGCAGACAAACTAACGATCAGTCGCCAAAGCCTGTAGTCCTGTCGTCCCCTCAAATCAACATGACTGCATCGTCTGCCAAGTCGGATGACCTTGCAGGGTCAAAGATTGAAGCTGGAGATGACGTCAGTATAGAACTACCGGATAGTATAGGAGACATAGGTGGAGGAGATACTGTCACCCTTATTGTAAGTGACTCAATTATACATCATAATGTATGTAAACACCGAAACAATATCATGTTGGAAGCAATGATGATTTGGCAGCATAACGAAACACATTATTATTATTATTATTATTATTATTTGATATATTATCTATTTGTCATTAAAGTTGAAGATAAGAGGATTAATTCTATTGCCGATGTGTAAAGCGCAGTCCGTTTTGTTTAATTCCGGCACAAATGAATGCTTATTTATTTAAAATGACATGTTTTGTAAGTGGATTTCTCATATAGGCCGGTTAACAGGCGACCTTACCATATGAAGTGGTAATTTGATTTCACGCAGTCTTTTTGAGAACAATAACAACCATAGGAAAGCCAAATGAGGTTTATGAAACTTTTGGAATTTTGCATATAATGTTAAATTGAATGATCTCGGGACACCAAACAGGAAAACTAATCGTAAACGTGAATTGAACAACAATAGATCTTTAACTTCTTAGAGGGACGCTAGCATTTTGTAGAATAATTTCTGCTGCATTAATATATAACCGAGTAACCAGTGCACTGGTGTTTGGACATGGAGGCCGAATGGACGTTTGTAGATTTGGGACGGACGGAGTCTGAATATTTGTTTGCAATCTTGTCTCTGCATCTGCAGGCACGGACGAATAAACAGAGGCGTCATCAAGCAGTGATTTGGCAGTTAATTAAAGACGTGTCTCTCTTTCTTGCAAGTTCCAAGCAATGCTTTGGTAGTTCTCACCGTTTTATTCTAGAAAATGTTGATTGAATCTGATCTTATTTATTATATCATAACCTGGTTTGGAGGTCGTGATGGGTGCTAGTGATACGATCGCTGCCTTTTTCAAACCATTTTCTCGCTCGTACTTCATGTAAGTTAGTTGATACTGTTAAACTGACTTGATATCTTTAGAAGATTTTGGTTGCCAAAATTATTTGTGTTTACAAGCAGGCCGTCCCATTTTGCAAACTGCAAAACTGCAATCGAAAAACATGACTCTAAACAGTCAATCTCTGGCTCTTTGACCTGCATTCGTTTTCAAAATATACAAAAGTTTCAAATCCGTGTTTTTGTTGGTTGGGAAAGAGCCTTGATTGGAGCAAGAGTAAGACAAAATCTCCCGAGCTTGACCTTATGCTTTACATAGGAACTCCAAGAATAAACGTCCACGTAATTAAAATCGAATAAAGTTATTTTGAAAATGTGTCTGAAATTCCATAAACTGCGATATTGAGCTTTAATCAACACGATCCACATAAATTGGTTCTCAAATTCGATTGTTCATCCATCAGATCGCCAACATAGAGCAGGATCTCTATTCAAGTCCTGCTTCACAAGATGTGTCTTCCTCGGCAAGTCAAGACATAAAACCCGCACAGAATGTTTTGTCTGTCAGACTGACAAATTCTAAAGGCGAAGTCTTGAGTGTGGACGATGATGACCCATTAAAACTCGAGATCAAGGCTCCGGAAGGTCAATAACATCATCATCATCATCATCATCATCATCATCATCATCATCATCATCATCATCATCAGCATCATCATCATCATCGTCGTCGTCGTCGTCATCATCATCATCATCACCATTATTATAAATATTAATATTATTATTATTATTTTAATATTGTCATCATCATCATCATCATCATCATCATCATCATCATCATCATCATCATCATCATCATCATCAACAACAACAACAACAACAAGAATATTATCATCATCACGCAGTGTGCATGGCAAAAAAGGATGAAATACGATGAATTTAGACATATTTATATAGCAGGTACTAACTCGTTCCTTTATTTAGAGCCTTCAAGTCTGGTCGCAGTGAATGACAACGAGACCTTAGCAGTTGATTTACCCATCAGTGACGGAGCAGCACTGGTCTTGACTGTCGACCTAGGCGATACATCACTGTATACATTAAGAGGTAAGCATAAAACATGTTTTACTTTGACATTGCCGACTATCCATGTTTAACGATCTATTCTGTCGCCCTCTAGCAAGACAAAACACTTCTTTCACTTTAAATCTTTGGTATGAAAACTTTCCACCGTACCTCAAAACTCAATCAATGAAGTTGTCACTCAACCTGTCAAAAAATGTTCATCGATTTGTCAGCTTTGAGAATTGCTGACCTGTTGAAGGATTTTATAATCGATGGATATTTTAAAGAATCTACGTTAAAATGAAGTCGTTCAAAGACATAAGGCCCATAGTTCCGTAAATTGTCCCTGTCTTATTAGAGTAGTATAGGGTGTGGAATATCTCGCGGCCTCTCGCTCCACTCACGCCCACAGGATATTCCACACCCGGTAAAAAACAAGAAAATCACCCCAGAGTAACCGCGACCACATCGCCTAAAAAAGGTTATACTGGAGAGCATGAGAATGATAGAGAGATATAAGATATAAAAAGGTATAAAAACAAAAGTTATGACCCGGATAATTATCCATATCATAAAATTTTAAAATGTGAAGAGAAGAAGGAGTAAAAGAGTAAAAGCGGGAAGGATCCTGTTTATTTTAGAGACACTATATAAAAAAATAAAATCCATCAAGAGGAACTATGAAGATTCTCAGGGGAGAAATTTAAAAAAAAACGTATAACAAAAATATTAACCCTAAAAAATGATTGTTAGAAAAATTTGCACAAAGTGTAATTAATATAGATTATTAAGTGAATTTCATAGAGATAGAAAAAATGTATACTACTCATTAGCGTTAAATGGATGGTGACAAACGGAAAGGACGCTAGTCTGTCGGAACTTACTTTTCCAAGATCAACTGACTCAACCACTCAAATATAACTGTGTCGCCGGGGGTGGGGGGGGGGGGGTGTCAGAAACAATCTCAACTGCATCTGGGATCAATACCTGTCTCTTTGCTTGTAAGGCGAATACTCTACCTTTGAGCTATCGGGACCCCCAAAATATACTTAAAAGTGTCAAAAATGATTTGATAACTGTCTTTCCATCAGGGCGATTTGATGGATCCCCAAGGGATGACCAGTACGACTTCAAGGTCGAGGTCCATAATCAACTCATTACTCAATCATGGCCTGACGAAATGGAATCTTTTATTAAGGACAACACCACACTGAAGATGAGAATATATAAGCTTGGGTCCAGGGGGTCCAAGCTATTGTTCAAGACCAGACGAGAAGGTTAGTCTTCAGTATAGCAATAGATGATTGCAAAACTATTCATGATAATATTTTCTACAGCCCGTTTTGGACAAAGAAAAAATTAAAAAAATGGAGCATCTTAGTTCGAATTATTTATTTAGAAGCACGCCTCGAGATCAGTTATAGAATTAAAACAATGATTTGTTTTTTTAATATTCAAAAGGTGATTCGATCTTGACGACTTGGGACTGCCTTGTAGCAATGAGTAGAACACAGAGCATACTATAATATATACATCCAATGCTTGGTTTTCAAAGCTGACAGTTTCTACATCTCGTCTGTTCCAGAGACAGAGAAGCCCTTTTCAAGGCGTAGACTCCTCCAATCAGGTTTTCGTGGAGGAGTTATCGTGGAGTTCATCACACCAATTGCATGGAGCACGGAGTGTGTATGCTGGGTGTACAGTCATCAGTTACAGGTACAAAGACTGTAATGTCATTTAATATTAATATTATAAATAGAGGTCTGTAGTAACGATATAAAGTTGCTCAAAAAGATTTCATCAATATACTTCATGAATGTTGATTATTGGGAGTCAGTATTAATAAAGATAAGCATTTTAAAAATATATGATGGAGTACCAGATAGAACTAAGACCAAAATAAATGATTAGAAACAGCTTTGAAAATAATAAATCATGAGAAATTGATTTTCATTTCTTCTATTTCGTAAATTTGAGTCCTTTTGTATAAGATAAATAAGGTCTCGGTCCCGTTAAACATTCCTTTTCATAGCAGGTTCATTGCCTCTATTGCTTGAGTTATTTTTAGTCTTGAAATTACAGTCCCGCATACATAATATATTTTAGAAAAATGAAATAAATTTGATCAGATATACTGACCGGAACATAAATTTGCCAAGATAAAAAATAAGTACGAAATGCATGACAAAGAAGTTTTGGATTAAATCCTATATTTTTGGCCAAGAAAAAAACAATATACATTTTACCCATTTTGGTGGTCGCCTCTAAACGTTGAATATCATATTTATTTGATCTTTGAGGGCACCAACATTGGAAGTTTGAAAAATATCACAGTCATAGAAATGTATGGGCTTGGGAGAGAATAACATGTCTTGCTTTGAAAAGTATATTAAAATGCTTTCTTCAAACAGGTAATAATTTAAATAATGCAGAAAATCAGTGAACTTCACTTTGCAACTTGTCTGTGCAGGCTTTAGATTTAACAACTCATAGTTGCCTACGAGTAGATTAGTAATTAGTAATTGAAGTAACGTTCCAGAAACGGTCGATCAGTTTTTGCGCGAAAAGACATTCTGCAGGACAAAGTTTTTTTTAAGTCTTATGAAACAGTACCTGACAAACAGAAAGAAAAGGACAAGAAAAAAAACATCCCAAAAAACAGCCTATCGCGACTGGAGATCGAACCTCAGACCTCAGGTAATCCAGTCAAGGCATGCTATGTTTTGGGGTGCTGTTTTTTGGGTTTTTTGTTTTTGTTTTTTTTTTTGGTATCTTTCTTTCTGCTTTGTCTGGCGCTGTTTCATACGCACTTTTTCAAATCTTTATTTTACATCAGCTTCTGCTCTCTAATTTGTCACATTTGTCACTTTGACATTGTGCAGTAGATAATCGTGCATGCGACTGACATTGTGCAGTAGATAATCGTGCATGCGACTGACATTGTGCAGTAGATAATCGTGCATGCGACTGACATTGTGCAGTAGATAATCGTGCATGCGACTGACATTGTGCAGTTGATAATCGTGCATGCGCTGACATTGTGCAGTAGATAATCGTGCATGCGACTGACATTGTGCAGTAGATAATCGTGCATGCGACTGACATTGTGCAGTAGATAATCGTGCATGCGACATACTGAACAAGTGATGCTCCTTATATTTTAATACATTTCAAAGGATTACCGATACGATTCTGATTTCTTGTTTTCAGCAATATTGGAGTTTCTCCACTTTCTGGAAGTCCTCATAGCTCAGTGGTTGAGTAGCTGCCTCGAGCTCCTAAGCAAAGGAATCGTATAGATCCCTGGTGCGGTTGAGTTTTTCTGACCCTACTTTCCATTCAGAGATGTTTGGGGGATGGGTTACTTAGACGTGGCGTCTTCTCAAAGAGTAGCAAGCAATTTACTTTTTAGGCCACAGAATACGGGATGATTCTTTCTATCTGCCTAATGCTCGAAAGGATCAGTTTTCACTGACAACTGAATTCTAGGGCTTGAAAAAAACACGTTCCTCGAAATTGGGACACCGAATAAATAGTTATAAAGTAGATGTGTAAAGTCTCGCAATTGCAAGACCAGAACCTATTCTGAATAACAGTTTAAACCTGAAAATTTCCTTTCTACGTTTTTTTTTTCCTATTTAGATTTGAGGAGGTGACTTTCAATATTTGCTAAGTCACATCTATGTAGAAATATGATAATAATAATAATAATAATAATAATAATAATAATAATAATAATAATAATAATAATAATAATAATAATAATAATAATAACAATAATAATAATAATAATAATAATAATAATAATAATAATAATAATAATAATAATAATAATAATAATAATAATGATAATAATAATAATAATAGTAATAATAATAATAGTAATAATAATAATAATAATAATAATAATAATAATAATAATAATAATAATAATAATAATAATAATAATAATAATAATAATAATAATAATAATAATAATAATAATATACTTTATTCGTCCAAAAAATGAAAATTCGTTTACAAAATAAATGACAAAAATAGCGATTTCTCTGAATGGAAAAAAAAGTATTAGCAATTTTTATTAAAAAATCACATCCTCAACAAACACATTTATTCAATTTGGGTTAAGAATATTTAATTCAGAAAAGTGAGTGGAGCAGGCACTTATGTTGGTAACAACAAGATATGAAGTGAGTAGAAAAGTGCCAGAAGACAATAGAGAATAAAAATTTTTATTCTCTATTGTCTTCTGGCACTTTTCTACTCACTTCATATCTTGTTGTTACCAACATAAGTGCCTGCTCCACTCACTTTTCTGAATTAAAAATTCACCCCATACACCGGAGCATACTCAATGTCTCAATCGTTTCTATGTTATATTGTTTGTGATGAGAATATTGGCTATTAGGCTTAACTGCTGGTCAAAATTACTTCGCGATGGTGGTGAACGAATCGGTGATCTCAAGAAGTGGGTGAGAGAGGGATCTAGAAATGACTTTGGGTTTGAAACGAATATTTTGTGTTCGTGGATAGCTCACACGGTAGAGCCACGCTCTCACCTGCCAGGCGGAGTTGTCGTACCAATAAGGTCGCAGGTTCAAACCCCACCACCGCCGCCAAAAAAAAAAATTTTTATTCTCTATTGTCTTCTGGCACTTTTCTACTCACTTCATATCTTGTTGTTAAGAATATTACAATCTACCGCTTCCGCTTGCTTAGTTTTCATACAAATTAATGGTTTAACTTGACTATGCTTTTCTGTCATCAATCAGATCACTGGTATAGACGACACAGTCAAGTTTAGCTCCAATTTCTTTGGTTCTTTTTCCATTGACCAAGCCATGGTGGCCCCTAACACTATCGACTTTGATGCCATTTTTGACGACTTTAGTCAAAGATTGGAAGACAGTCCATACGTGCTTGCATTGCATTGTTTCTTGTTAGCATTTACCATCATCATGGTCCTTTTTCTCCGACGCTTGGACCGTACAGATGCTAAAGGAGTGAGTTTGAATATGGTTTATCCAGCGTTACCTGTATTTTTTCTTCTTGCTTATTTATATATGTTTTATTGCCTTTTGGAGCTTCTTGTTGAAATGACGTCTGATTTTTTTAAAGGATGATTATTTTTATTGCATTGGTATACAAACTCTCACATTTGCACCTTTTCAGATCTTTTAAATTTGCAGGTTAAGATTTTCATTGGAAAAGCATAATTTACAAAGAAATGAAGACGGTAAATATTAAGTCTTTAATGTTGAAGATCGGAATTATGCTTTTTCTTGTAATCCTGTTGTGTCGGAGACTGACATGAAATACGGGCGAAAAAACCCAACACGACTAACTAAACAGAAAGAGAGAAAACTTCAGCACGTGCTTACACAGGAGAAAATGTTTACTGTCTAATACACACTACACAAGACGCCCCCTCCCCCCTCCAACACCATATCACAACCAGCTCACATCCACACACATCCAAACATGCACACACAACAAACCTACACCGAGAAACAACATTGGAGCCAACTGAACACAACAACTTTCCTCCCGGACACCAGGATTTTTGAAAGATCTCCCGGAAGATTCCAGCACGGATGAGACAACGTTGTCAAAAGAAACTAGACAGTTTCTATTTGCTATTTTCTCACATTAGAGAAAAGAAAGTGGTACATGTTTTATATCTCAAAGAAATAGAATAATATTCTTTCTATTGATGCATCGCATACCTTTACTGCCAAACTTATCGGTACCAAAGTTACATTTTGTAACTGCGCACATTAAAAATAAATTTCAGATATTAATTTCACATAAGCGTTGCTAAGCAGCATTTGCCACACCAAATGTTCACGCTCTGTGAGCGTTGTTTCAAATGTCACGACCCGTAATTCGACAAAAGCTTTTCCCTTTGCACAAAGTTGTTCGACTGCACGTGAACACAAGGACTGGGATTAGACTATGTGGGATGGAGGGTTTTTATTTACAGACGAATCAATTATTTAAGTCAATTCTAGAGAAAAGCGGATTTGGATTATGTCGTCGATGTGAACTTTTCAATGACGAAAGCACCAATAAGTAACACATCGAGGATATGGATCTGCAATGGTCTGGGGAGTGATAATTGGTGTAAAAAACTGAGCTAATACGTTCCAACCAAATGCTAAACTCAGAACTATATTATATCAGAGATATTCTTGAACCAATCGTCGTCCCTTATGTTCGGAATCAGAATAATTAAAAATAATAACTGAGCTTTATATAGTGCAATATCCACTAAATGTGCTCAAAGTGTTTTACAAGGGGTCCCTGGTCAACAGCAACATTTAACATGTAGGACGAGGCATGACGCCTGTTAGGCGATATTACAATTTTTGGGACAAAGACAACGCTGTTAACGGCCAGGTACTCATTTTGAACCTGAGTACGGTGAGAGAATGTGAGTAAAGAGTCTTTTCCAAGGACTCAACTATGCGTCGAGCGAGGCCCGAACCCAGGACCTTCCGATCCAAAAGCGAGTGTCAAACCACAAGACCACATAGCCGCACAATTAAGTAGTGATATTCCAGCATGATAACTCATCATCACATAGTGCTCAACAAATATCTGTTTTCCTAAACGATTCAGATTTAAGGGAGATTAATCCATGGTCGGTCGTGTCACCTGTCTTGTTTCCAAATATGTATATTATGTTATTGTATTTGTTCCAACCGGTGTCGAACTATTGGCAAAAACGAACTGTCTAACTTCTTTAGTAAAAGACTATAATATGAATATATATATATATATATATATATATATATATATATATATATATATATATATATATATATATCACCAAAAGCTTGGGCTGAAAACTTTAAAATTTATAAACAGAAATTATGATGGCCCTGAATGTATCAAAAGGCGTTGTAGGGCACAATGCTAGTGGCATCGACTATGGATATCGCTCGATTAATTTAATATTTATAAATTACTATGCAATCTGACAATATCTTCAAACTATTGATGTTCTTTTATTTATTCATTTACATAGATGAGATATTTACCGCTTGTTGGCAATGAAAGCAGTGACGAATTCCATTACGCTGTTTCTCTGACTACCTCAACTGATTCGTCCAAGACTTTAGATATGTGGCCTTGTCTCATTCTCACAGGACGGTACGGTCGATCTCCGGCTCGATTACTTATTGATGGAAAGAGGCAGGTATGACAATAATAAGATTTATATCAAGACTCTCCTAGAACCATCTTAAGTTTAATTATTACACGGAGGTATTCTACAAAACGAACGACTTTAGCAGCAAAAGTGAAATTCATAAATTCTCTGCCATACAAATGTCAGTGGTGCAAAGATTTTACAATGTAATTAGATAATTGCTTCTTTGCTTTCCTATCATGGAAGCGCACTACTATTATTGACCGATATGGGAATGTAATATTGGCCCAATATTGAAGCACAGTCTATCAGATGTTTGTTCAAGGAAATAAGATCATCGAGATCTGTCAGAAATCCTTAATATTGAAAAACTTAATCATTTCTTAACAAAAACATAATCATTAAATAAAGTTTTGAATCCATTGAATAAGAATTTTATATGACGATTGCAAGATGATTTCTCTCATTTTTTGGCTTTATGTAGACGGTCTAGAGGTTGAAAAGACTGGCGATATGAAAAAATTCCAACGTTTTGTTTGTTTATTTGTTGTTGATTTTGTTGGCTTGTCTATTTGTTTGTTTGTGTGTTTTTTTTTTTGTTTTTTTTTGTGTGTTTTCTGTTGTTTTTTTTTTTTGTTTTTTTTGTTTTGTTTTGTTTTTTTTTTTTTTGGGGGGGGGGGGGGGGGGGTGGGGGGAAGGGGGTATTGTATTGGTCAAAATTGAATTTGTCATTCTCGTGGTCGAACAGTGAAGAATCGACGGAAAAAAACATCACTCAGACAGGCAACCATAGCTAAAGTTTCTTCTCTCCACCTGTGTAAGATAGTTGTAACTACTTGACATTTTAGCTGCTTAACTCTCTCCTTATCATCTATAGGAAAATCGTCACATTTGTTACGATACAACCTACATATTTCTCATTCATATTTCTTTTGTACATCATAAAATTTGTTTAAAAATGAACAATGTGTTGTAGAGCACGCTTTGATAAAGAAACTATGTATCGCAAGAACTTACTGCTATTATGATTGAGTGATAAAAAATCTATTTTTGTTGCTTTGGTGTGAAGTTTTTGGGAAAATACTGAAAATAGCTGGTAAGGAGAGGGTTAATCGATTCTTGTCGATATTTTTTTTCTTGGGGTGGGGGGGGGGTGTCCGAAAATTGATTCTTTTAAGATAAATAATAATATATACCCACTACTATCATGAAACAATGGGACGAGGCTAAATGGTAAAAACTAGTATCGAGAAATGTATAATTTGATAAGTTACTTGGATGTCATATACTATTCTATATCTTTTTATGTAGGAGTTCATTTAAATTTAAAGATTGAGAAGTTTAACATGAACCACTGACATTTTGTGCTGAACAAAACTTGGCTTGGATATGAGTTTGAAAAAATTTGGGCTGGCCCACATAGTCCTCCCTACCAGCCTAAATAACGCTCTATGCTCTTCTTCAAGGGGGGAGCATAGATTTGCCTCATTGAATTCAATGTTTGAACCTCAAAAATAGTTTCTCCCAAAGCACTCATGTTGATGAAGCTGGAGTGTCTTCTGTATGTTGAGTAAAACTGACCAAGAAAATTGATTGATGCTCTTTTGATAGGACACTGATCTATCGTAAAGAACTTTCCGCCAAATGTTACATATTAAAACAGCTTCCCAAATAACTCGGTCTAATATGTGCGGCTATGTGGTCTAGTGGTATGACACTCGCTTTCGGATCAGAAGGTCCTGGGTTCGAGCCTCGCTCGGCGCATAGTTGAGTCCTTGGAGAAGGCTCTTTACTCACATTCTCTCACCGTACTCAGGTGTAAAATGAGTACCTGGCCATTAACAGCGTTGTCTCTGTCCCAAAAATTTGTAATATCGCCTAACAGGCGTCATGTCTCGTCCTACATGTTATGTGTTGCTGTTGGCCAGGGACCCCTTGTAAAGCGCTTTGAGCACGCTTAGTGGATATTACGCTATATAAAAGCTCAAGTTTGTTTTTTTTATAATAGCGTGTAAGGGAGTTTTCATCAAAGTCAGCATAAGTAATTTTAGAATATCTCTCAACGTCTACTTCTACTATTGTGTAATGTTTGTAATATTTTTCATCTTATACAGAATTTTGGAAGGGGCAGCACGGATAATTTCATCTTAACGACAAGTGGATATCTGGGAGATCTGCTGGAGATAAAGATTTGGATTACGGAGAAATCGTTGACAAAAGTTGATGACATGGAATTTCTTAATAGCGATCACTATTTTACCAGAACTCCCGACATTTCAAATCATTTAGATAACTGTAATAATATGGCAAGGGATACATGCTCGAAAGAAGAAACTGAAAATACCTGTACCGAATCTAATTCGAGGTCACGCAATGATACGAGTCGTACAAACTGTTGTGGTGAAGGTATCTTCTCATGTTTTCAAAAGAAAACTAACGAAACGAAGAAAGAGAGTAATGAGGATTGGAAACTGGACCACATAGTTGTCATGGATATGAGTAATAAAGAACGGTGAGTCTATGTCATTTGGATCGTATGTGTTGTTTTATGTCGTTCATTATTCTTTACGTTCTCATTTGTTCTTATCAAAATGTATTTTTGTCTCGTTATTTCTTATCTACCTTTTTTAATTTCTCATCCAAAAAACGAACATTCAAAGACATAGCTGTAATGTGAACAAACTGGTGTTGTTGATTTGATGTGATCTACTCAAGAGACGAACTGTGTTTGATTGTTTTGTTTTTTTTTTTTTTGTTTTTTTTTTTTTTGGGGGGGGGGGGAGCAAATATTAACGGAATGAAAAAGTTAGGAAAGTTTTCACAAGATCTACGTCCACAATACAATATCGCATCAGTTAGTAAGTCTCAGGACTAAGTCTAAAAAACCGAAACAGTTTGCTTGAAACCACCTATAAAACCAACACGAGACAAATGATGCTTGTGAAAAATTCACAAAGTTGAATTTTCTGAGGTCTTTATATTTTTTTTTATCAAACAGGTAAAGGTTTGTGTCAAATGTATGACAACCACTGCGTGTTCGATTTTGATTCAGTCCACTCAGTCCTAAAACTCATTGACTACAATAGGGAATGAGATTAGCGGAAGAGTAGCGTCCCTTACAGAGAGAACGTCAATTTGGTTTTGAAGTGTCTCAAGCCGCTTTCACCTGAAGCGAGGACGAGAGACGCATGCGCACAACCAACATGACGTTCCATCTCTAATAACTTTTCCGCCGGTGACGTCACAGACTATGGGTGACGTCCAATCAAGGGACGCTACTCTTCCGCTAATCTCATTCCCTATTATAATTTGAACAAGGTAAACAAAAATTGGGTGCTATGAAACTTGATGAAAAATGAGGGCGGCCTTAGAAGATTTTACGTAAGTTAAGTATTTACTTTCACCATACCATTCAAACCCCATGCTTTTTTCAAATTAATTTTTCTGGTTCTAGGTATGTCTTTCTCTCTGGAGATTGGCTATCAAGGACGAAAGGAAGTGGCAAGACGGTTCAAAATCTCCCGATTATGAACACTGAGAAAGAAGACTCCGGGGATCTGTTTGGCGTTGTCTCCAAGAGGAAACTCTACGATGAACATCTATGGTTGTCAGTTGCCAAACGTCCGGCCTACAGTATATTCACTCGCGTCCAGAGATTTTTGTGTGCCATCGCCGCGGTGTACCTGGCTATGATCACCAACGCGATGTGGTACAGTACAGGGGAGGAAGATGAAGAAGAGGACGATCAAAATAGTCAAGATTTGTCAACCCAGGGAATACAGATAGGAACTGTGCGGTTGACCTATAGGTACAATGTCTTACTAAGCTTCTAGAGGCGGTAGACACTAAAAACTAATGAACAAACCAATTAAGACAGCTTCAAAAAAAGAACAAAGCACCAAACACGAAACGTTTCGCGCTCAAAACTCTTCTTCATCCAAAATCGAAAACAATAAAAACATCAATGTATCACTTAAATTTAAGTATCTCCTAGATTCGTACGAGCCAACAACGCGTTCTAACTCCTTTTCTCTCGTCTCTTTGGAATATAAATGATGTATTAATGTTTCCATTGTTTTGATTTTAGACGAAGAAGGGATTTGAGCCCGAGAAGTTCCGTGTTTAGTATTTTGTTCTTTTTCGAACCTTATACGCGTTTTTATTCATTAATAACTCGGCAATATTTACGAGAAATGAAGGCTATTACGGACAGGCAGTAGTCATCTATTATACTTATTATACTAGTGTATTGTGGAAATAAACATAGATCGAGATGAATCTTTTTTGAGTGAACGGGTAATAGATTTACCCTTAACTTAAGAACGGTTGGCAAGTTACTCGTATATCAATCTGTAAAAAATACCCATGAGCTTTTGAATTCCATAACATGTGTATTTGTGTGTATGTGTGTGTGTGTGTGTGTGTGTGCGCGTGTGTAACTATGTTCTCATTCTCATGCATTATATGAATGTTTTGGAAGATAAATCTAAATCAACTATTTCTTCCTTTATTTCTTCCCTTCCTCAATCCCAGGACATTTTACGTGGGTGTCGTCTCCTCTCTCATCATACTTGTGCCAGTTTTCTTCATGACTTGGATATTCCGTAAACGACGAGAGAGAACCACCAAGAGTTCCAGTGTTCACCCGTCGTCCGACCAGATTAAAGTTAGAGATCCGGATACCTACGCTGATATCTCAATCATGTCACCACTCACTCCTCGAACAGAACCTGCGATAAACGTCACAGACTTCGACACAACCGCCTGCATCTCTCAAATGACAGACCACTCAGACATTGACAATCAACTTCCTGGTGATTATTTAAATTTTGACCTCTCGGAACGGAGTCTTTCAACTCCTTTCGACTTTTCTGTCCCTTCTACTCCTCAATCATCAATGGAGAAAGACAGACCATCCCCCACATTATTGACCACATCTTCGTCGTCGCTTCAACACTTGTATACGCCCATTGTTTCTCACCGGAAGCTTGAACCAGAATACAAATCACAAAATTTCTTGACATCTTTTCATAGGAATGCAAAAAGTTGTGAACTCCCTGCAGATGAATACTCGAGTGTATCATACCAGGATAGTGTGTCGACTTACGATATTACTTGTGCCAATAACTATATCCAAAAACAAAAACACGATGTGACCCAACAACAGCTTCTGAAGAGGCGATTCAGCTTACCCTGGTGGACAATCTTTATTGGATATTTGGTGGTTTTTCTTTCCATAACGAGTGCCGCATTTTTTACATTTTTCTACAGCCTGGAGTGGGGAGGGGATGTCTCGTTACAGTGGATGGCCTCATTGTTTTTCTCTGCCACAGCAGGGACGTTTTTATTAGAACCGTTGAAGGTAAGATTTTGTTCTTAGTCCTCAAATGCAAATGTGAACTATTTCACGAGTTCACTTATTGTTTATTAGGGTTGAATGATAACACTTTACAGACGTCTTATATTATTTCATAACTCATCCAATTACTTGAGTTCTTTTTAAAGCTGCATTGTAATATTAAAAAGAACCGGCGCTTTCTATTTGTACGGGGTGTTTTGGTCCCTATGTAACCCACTTCATTCCCGTTTACTTTTCTGCCAATCGGACAATATTTGAAAAGATATTACAATACAAATTTAACAGGACGAGTTCAACCTTGAAATATACGACTCTGCTTCAACTTTCAACTTTCAAGTCAAACAAATTTCCTGGCGACCTAAAAATCAACTCGTGTTCAAGATTTCTTTATTTTAATTGTTGAACAGCATAATTAAAAATATATTTTTTCAAAATTATTCATCCTTTGACCGTTTTAGTTTGCCTACAAAATAAAGAATGGACACAAACCTTTGGACTATGCCAGTCCTATATTAAAAGTTTTGTCAAGATCAGGAGAGAAAAAAATCACTTTCAGAACTTTCTGATCTTAACAAGTGATTTGTACACATATTGTGATTTTATGATGCTTCACGCTAGACGAACGCAGTCTGTAGCTGAAGATCAAACAAGAGAATGCATCTAAAATTGAAAGCATTTTATTTTTTTTTAAAACAATAACAACAGAATTAGAAATCAGAAGTATTTTTTTATAAATGAAAGAGAAGTACATAAATTGTCTAAGCAGGTTAGAAATCCGGGGACCATCTTCGATGAGAATCTATCCATGTAAATAATGTCTGTGAATCTTTGAGATTTATAATCAAAAGAATATTCTGTGTCAGAAAAATTTTAACTGAAAATGATGCAAAAAATTAATGTGTGTGTGTTTTTTTGGTTTTTGTTTTTGTTTTTGTTTTGGTTGCTTTTTTTGTGTTATTTAAAGTTGATTATTGCAATTGTCTGCTGTCAGGACTCCCATTAAAATTAATGGTAAATCGTCACGTATACAAAAGTTAGCTGCCCGCATATTATATCAAAAAGGACAATTCGACCATATCAACCCGCTTTGGAAACATCTGCACTGGCTTCCTGTCCGCTATAGATAGAACGAAGATGACGTTACTCTGGTCTTTGTTATTGTTTTTTGCCATCCACGTTTATGAGTACTTCTCACTAAACTGTATGAACCAGACTATAAAAGTTCGTGGTTACACATAGTTTTGTGTGTTGGTCCGTTATACTTCCGGATGGCATTGTCGTGAGCTCCGTAGCCGAGCGCTTACTATCTGTAGAATATATTACAAAATGGCTTCATTCGTCTTTAACTGCCTTAACAATTTAGCCCTTCTTTATTTTTCTCAGCTAATAAACCGTAAGCCTCGAATCAGAAGCCTTCGGTCATCACGCGACACCACTCTATTATCTATACCAAAAATGTTAAAATCTGTCAGTGATCGCTCTTCTCAATATCATGGTCATAAATTTTGAAATACCCTTCAGCAGACTATTAAAGAGCTCGAGAATATCTCAAACTTAAAATCTACTTGAAAAACTTACTTTTTCACAATTCATTTTACACCATGCCGACCGTAGTGGTTGTATATAATTATTTTAGCAATAATGTTCTTTGTTCTAACTTTGACAACATGTGTTTGTAACTTAATTCATTTTCTGTGAAGCGCATTGGAATGTTTTGTTCATGAAAGCGCTCAAGCGTTTTTATTTCTTAAGAAAAGAATAATAAAAGTATGGTTTAATAGATACACTCTAAAATCAATCAGAAAACCGTTTTGATAATGGAAAAACACCTCCAAGTCATGAATTACAAGAGGAAGCATTTTAGCAACCAAACGTAATAATTGAAATTTGTGTAATTTTGTTCAATTCTGTGATAATCATTTTGTTATATTGACAAAAATCTTACGTTCATGATTATTTTTACAAGGCATAAGTCTATCTATGTGTCTTGTCAAAATAATCATGAAAGTAAGATTGTTGTTGATGTCAAGGGATTGCACTTGTCACAGATTCTGTTACTTCGTTGTTTCCAACGCCGTGAATACTATTTTATTATAAGGACAACTTAAACGTAAACAACATTTCCAACACCGTGAATACTATTTTATTATAAGGACAAGTTAGACGTAAACAAAATTTCCAACACAGTGAATACAATTTTATTATAAGGACAACTTAGACGTGAATACTATTATAAGGACAACTTAGACATGAATACTATTATAAGGACAACTTAGACGTAAACAACATTTCTCAGGGCTTTGTCGTTTCTACGAGTGTATGAATCTCACAAATCACACCAACTCATGGGATCGCTCAAATGGCATTCCGATGTGTTTCCGTCCTTGTAATGTTTATTTTGTCACCAATCAAGTAACTGAATTAGGTAACAAATACATTCCCTCAATACCGGTGAAATTATGATAAACATTATTTTCTACAATTATTTGTCTTGTTTGAATTTTAAAGCTAAGATTTACAATACATAAAAGTTCGGGCCCCTATTTTGTTTACCGCATAATAACCAGAAGTTCAAATTGGTACTAAGATAATAAATGAACGTCTCAAATCAGACATATTATTCACAAGTTGATTGGGGGGGGGGGGGGGGGGGGGGGGGGGGGGGGGGGTGAGATCTCATTCATCGTAGATGTACGTCAAGTCATTGAGTTCTTCACCAACAGCACTTTTGAAATCCTATATAATTTCAGAGCTTTCTTGTAACTTGGTGCATTCCTTGTCAGGAGTGGGCATTCGATTAATTAGTTCTGTCGAACATTTGAGTACATCCAGTGACAAATATATCAAAGTGTCATCTTGTGCGAACGAAACTGGAGGAAAATGAAATAACTGCCAACAATCAATATTGTACAGACATTTGTCAATTTTGTATATAAGTGACCAATCGACTCAAAACGGTATTATGTCGGACTGAATCTAGTGATTTTAATTAAATTTTAAGCTTTGGAGCAAATTATTGACGTTATTTAGAAATTGTGTTTAGTCTCTTGTGTTCTACAAACTTTATTTATGCTAGGCTAATTCTGATTAATTTTAATTTTAATTGAACTTTTTAAAATATCATGTTCATTCCGACAACGTACCAGTCTGATGTGATGTGTCACCAATGTATTTGGTCTCATCTTTTTCTTCTCTACTCAATTGACGATCGTTTTAATATTTTAGATATTTCTTTATTAGACATGTTGTTATAATCTGAAAGCTACTTAGTTATAAGAGTATTTTTTAACGATTTCAAAACAATGGTTTGACTTATGGACACAGGACACCAAATACATTTCCTATATTTGTTTTACTAAAGTTTTGTACAATACGAGGAGGCGCAGTTCTTTATTCAAAACGTTTTAATAGAATGCCAATGATTTTAGTAGCTTTGCAAATTATCAATTGTTCATTTGTAAATAATTTGTGGCCAGCAATTGGTTTTTCTAGACTTCATATCAATCTTATCAATGTGTTTTTAATAAAATTCTGGTCGGGTTTTAATATTGCCTTTTTTCTTCTATCAAGACTTTTACCAGTTCATCTAGTTTATTTAACAAACTACCCACATTTGCATAGAAAATAATATTATTCCACTTTAACTGTAACCATATCAACAAAAATATAAACTATTTTTGACATAGTCTGTAGAAACAGTTTAATCCGTGAGTGACTGTAGGCTGGTCTGGCAAAATGCCTTGTGTTTTGACGACCAGAACTAAATCATTGCCGTTCTTTTTATGTTGTATCAAAAGTTGGAGATTTTGATTTCATTGTATTCGGCAATGTCGATAAATCGTTTTCATGTCTGTCTCGGTAGTACCATCGTGATGGTTCCAATGTTGCTATTCATCATGGCCTCGTGTCATTGCTACATGTTTTTTTTTTTAATTTCTTTTATATTTAACTTGAGCGGGCATTACTTACCAATAACAACTGCTCACTAGTGACACAAAATAAATAATGAACATCAAACCTTTGGCTATTATGACGTCAATCTATATTTTGTTAATAATCAATTGTTATTAAAGCACACGTAAGTACAAAAATCAACATGGGGCAAAGTATATATGACTCTCATATGATACTACACCTTGTATTTGAAAATGGCCAGCTTAGAAATCGTGTATAAAACAGGGTTATTTAGTAAAATGTAAACACTTACTTAGAATCGTGTTGCCGTAGGTACCTACATACTTTAAGAAGTCTCCAAGACGGAACTGATAAAATATTTGCATTTGATTGAATCACCCTATACAGTTGATGAAATTTATCACGACTCGAAAATAATCTACATTTTTGTCCATACCTGGGGTACTTGTGCTGAAATTGATGAATGCACTTTCATAAACGGCAAGAGACTCATTTATTGTCGTTCGAGTCATATAAATTTAAATTAACGTTTTAGAATTTGGTTTATTCCGACATAACATCATATTGAAGCGGTAAATTGATTTTTTTAAATAAAAAATTACGCCCTTCCGGGCTGCAATGTGAGATTCCATCGCCTAAACATTCCATGAAGGAAAAGAGATAATCCACTAAACTAACCACAAATGTCAATAGAAATCACCCATGCTGAAAAACTTGAGGTTTTAAAATATTGCCCAAGGGAAAAAAGCGAAAGTACATTAAGCGGAACTCGAACCCGGTACCTTCCAAGTCACTGTGCAATG
>NC_088362.1:94958399-95073399 GCF_034508935.2 Berghia stephanieae | reverse complement strand
TGTGTGTGTGTGTGTGTGTGTGTGTATTTATCATGTATCATATCATTTTCAGATTTTCATCTTGCTAGTAAATGGCCTGCCCCTTTTTCACTTTCATATAAGTTTTACATGCTTTAATTATGTTGTTTTTATTGTTTGTTGTGGAGCAGCAAATTGCAGTGTACTTGGCTCTATTTTGGACCAATTAGACGTTTCTCTTGTTTGTTACTTTGAATACGACGAGGACACAATGGAGAAAAGGAGTTTTATTCAAGGTATGGTATTAAAAGTTTGTTTATTTATTTATGTAGTGATGGATATTACATGATCATGTCTTGTATAGACATTTTGAAAAGTCCCTACAAGGAAATAATCATAGTTATAAAATAATTCTGTAGCAACAAAGAAATATATACGTGAGAAAACCATCAGTTATTCTGGGCATTGATGTCAAAAAATGATACCTACAGACCTACAACATGCCGGAGCATTTCTTACAATATAGACAAAAGTTTCCATTGATTCACAACATAGTTAGGAAGACAACTAAATCCGAGCCATTTTGTCTGCCTCCCTCTGTGGAAACACTTATTGTGTTGTTAACTTAGGGTAGAGAACTGCAATAATTAGTCTGTCTATGACGACTAGCATCTACTATCTCATGGACCCATTTTCATGAACGCGGACTAGCGCTTAGTCTCTGACTATCTCTGACTTTAGTCAAGGACTTGAAAAAATAGGCTTTCATGTGGGCTGACTAAACAAGTCCCAGACTAAAATCACGGCACTTTCAGACTAAGTTTGGCCAAGTCTTAGTCATTTGATGAGGCAGGACTTCAAGCTTAGTCTGAGACTAGTTACTAAGATACATTATAGCGTCAGCTATTTTTAGATTGAGAGAGCTCCGATTCGGAAGGAAAATACGTCGGTTACAAATGACGGACACTCGAAATCGAAGGATTTGCGTCAAAGAACAACCCCAAAAAAACATTAGAAAATATTGTGGAGATAGAAGTTATTCTGCAGGCATTGTAACTAGCTGAAATAATGTGATTCTTCAGAGCACACTTTCTATTTTGTTTGTTTGTTTGTTTGTTTTGTTTTGGTTCAATTTGTTTGAGTTTCGATGAAACTTCCATTAGTCTAAATATAGAATTGACAGTCGACCATGGACACATTGTAGTCTATTAGTTTACAATCAATATCACGTGATTTGATTCATGGCAAACGTAAGTTAGAATACGAAAAGGAACGACATATTATCTATACCGGATGTGTTGCTAATTTCCTCTTTGGAAATCTTTTACGTTGAAAGTATAAAGCCTAGTATCTTACCTGCCATCGTGTACTAGAGAGCGTGATGTTACCAGCACAAAATACCCGAATTAGTCACCGTCCTTACAACGCCCACTTCGAGGCAAGAGACCAGCTATTCGGGGAAAAGAAAACGTTCATGAAATCCGATTTTTTGTCACTTACTTTGCTCAGGCTTAAGACTAGCAAGTCATTTACTTGTAAATAACTAAATCTAGTCTAGTCCGCATTCATGAAAACGGGCCATGGCACATCTGATGAACAGTATGCCAATCGCCGACAAGCGATCCACTAACAAAAACTATAGTGAAACCAACACTATTATTTGTAGCTGCCCTTGCCTTCCACGCAAATCTCGTACAGCCCTTTCGGGTATAGTAAAATGTAGGGAGTAAGAATGACTTAAAGATACAACACAAAGTAAACGACGTTTCTGCTTTTGACCTTCTTCGGGTAAACAAGAAAAGGAAACGTATTATATTACATTTGAAAAATGGTTTGTAAATGATCTTATGCTTGATTTATACAGTTTTGATCTCGATTTACATTTCATCTCATTACTTTATCTCCTTGTCACTCTCTCTCTCTCTCTCTCTCTCTCTCTATCTATCTATCTATCTCTCTCTATCTCTCTCCGTCCCCCGTCCCCCCCCCCCTCTCTCTCTCTCTCTCTCTCTCTCTCTCTCTCTCTGTGTGTGTGTTATTCCCTTGCACACACACACACACATACACACACACATTTTTTTACTTATAAAGTTTTATTTTCTTACCCTCTTTTTCTCATTTACTAGCCATTATGCATTATGCAAATGGAAAATAACTTATTTCCTTTTCTTGTTTACCTGAACGAGGCCAATGGCTGAAACGTCGTTTACTTTGGGTTCTATCTTTTTTAACAGTTATTTTTACTCCCTTTATTTTACTATACATTTTATTGACTCATTTAGGCATCTCTAGATTTTAGCCCTTTCAGGGAAGTGATGTAAGCTATGATCCAGTGGGCTGTCAAGTTTTGATGGAGAGATAACAAATGAAGACTCTCGACTCAATACAACTTTGTTGTGTGTCTGATTATGAGCAGTGATGGATGTTTTCAGAAAGGGCACCAAAGAAAAGTTCCCATGTGACCTGTCGGACACTTGAATTAAAAACCATAAACTGCATTTAGAAAACTAAACTAATGGGAAAGACCTTCAGAGATATGGCCATCATAATATTTATTTTTAACAATGTATTTGTTGGTATTTTCTATAGATTGGGTGCCTTGCAACGCCAGCAGTTGTCTGGTTGCTGGTTTCACATACGTTCCAGGGGATGCCAGAAGTCTTCCCATTGAGGGAAGTGACACCAGCTATGATCCCGGAGGCTATCAAGTCTTGCTAGAACAGGACCAAAATAAGGCCAGGGACTCGATACAAACACTTGAGTCAACTGGCTGGATGAACGAGCTAACCAGAGCTGTTGTTCTAGAATTTTCCGTTTTCAACCCTGATACCCGTCTATTTACACAGGTTACTGGAATGTTGTCATCCTTGTTATAATGAATCCCCCCCCCCTCTCTCTCTCTCTCTCTCTCTCTCTCTCTCTCTCTCTGACACACACACACACACACACACAAACACACCCTCTCCATGGTCTCTATCTATCAATCGATCCATCCTTCCATCTATCTGCCTATCTATCTATCTATCTATCGATTGATCTATCATTTTCACATGCTTTCTATCTATATCTCTATCTATCTCTATCTACATTTCTTCATGTGTAGTGTTCTTTCATCTTCCCTGCTTGTATTATTTTTACTCCAAATGTTACCATTCTACACATTCTAATTCACATAACTTTACTCATTGTCCTTTTTCATTTTCTTTCAATTGCAGGCTAAAGTTCTTTTTGAAACCCCTACTTATGGATCCGTGCTAGTGAAATGTGTCGTTCGCTCTGCCAGATTGTACCCTTACACGGACGTTTGGGATTATATGATTTTACTGTGCCAAATCATATTTATCATTATTGGTAAGGACAATCTAATTTGTGTACCTGGGTATCTGTGTATTTTTTAATATGTCGGACTTATGACTACATAATATATGCTTTATCATATGTTTACCATTATCTTATACTCAATGCTTCTCGGTTTGGCTGCCTATAAGCAAATTCAACCTATTTTCGACTTCCTTGATTGTGATTTGCAGCTTTTATGCCATGATAGATTCAATAAAAGCTCTAATTTTCACGGTAAGCGTTCCAGCATCTGGTGTGGGGACTGAGCAAACAATGTCTCCGATCTCACCCTACAGGAAAGAGTCAAACGGAGAAATGTCCGGTGACCCAGGCGGCCAGGCAATCTAGTCCCCCCAAATCCATCTGTCTGGAAGAGTGTCTTTTAGACATTCGCGAATGGCCTGTCTCAAGGTGGAGTAGCACCGCGTTATTATAAAATCATCCATGTCTGATATTCACGAAGTTGGGATACAGTATAAAATTCTAGCACATCTAAATAGACGTTTACAGTAATCGTTTTCTCGTTAAAGAAGGATGGGCTTGCACCGTGTGATTCCGAAATAGAAGGAAAGAAAAATGAGGTATAATAAGTTCGTGTTGATTTTTCTAATTTTGATGATGTAATGTGGATCATTGACTAATGGGTATGCCTCTCCTTAGAAGACGATGAAAACGAGATGCAAATATATGTAATAGTTTTAGAATGATAAGTCTTTGAAGTTAGGAAAACACTTTATGGACACTCTTTATATATTTTTGACTCAAACACAAAAAATATCATTTTTCAGTCGATGAGTTTCTAAAATTATCTGGACTTTTTGGCATTATCGTTACAAGGAATTGCTTTTATAAGAGTTTTGTTGTAACAATTCTAGAATACTGTTGGACGAATAACTGAACGTACGAATCAGTTTTCTAACCTTCATCCAAGCTTTCAGTGTTACAAATAAGCTATCTTTACAAATCTTCTTGTTTCAGTCCTCGTGCGTCTAAGCGTCCTAATTCATCTTATAACATGTCCAAAGGGGAGGGAAAGATTTAATCCATCAACTGTAGCTGAAATTGTTGATTTGTCGGTGTCAATCTCCGCCATTACCATCTACAGTGTCAGGATTGCTCAAACGATTGACTTGGTGGAGTTTATCAGGAACAGCCCAGGTGAGCAGATGTGTATATAGGATGTTTGGAAGGGAAGGAAACTACCATGAATATGATATGATCGAGTTATATATATATATATATATAACTGTATAAGTTACGTGTATTAATCTATTTGTTCATCTATTCATATAACATGTTTTAAATGTATGTCATGTGTATTTCGAATACAAAAGTATTTTCTCCACATACCCCTATTGAAATCTTATTCTTGTTCTTATATCTTATTGTGTGAAAATCAAACTTTCTGGATTCGCTGCACCATAAGGGTTGAAGAGCTTATTTCAATTGGTTGGATAGGAAAGTACGCGAATAATGAAACACCTAGAAATACATATCAAACTGCGAGATTCTAAAAACAATTGAACCAGAAATAACGATAACAAATTCCATGGCTGGAATATTAGAGAGTTTCTCAACGATCTTATTTAATCATGTCGATTAGATTTGGTCCTGAAATCAGGATTTTTTAAATATTTCGCCTTTATTGATATCCATTTGTCTTGTTTCCATAGTTGTATTTTTGCTGCTTTGCGTTTGTGTGTGGGTGTGTATGTGTGTTGAGTTTGTGTATAATTAATGTGTGTATTTGTGTGTTGTGTGTATTTCATCAAATTCCGTTTCAGACTTTCTACTCTATTTTTTTTTCATCACCAAAGGATTATTTGCTTCATTGGACACAGTCATCGAGCTGAACGAGGGCTACAATTTGTGTATCGGCATCGTCCTTTTCATCCGAATCCTTCGTTTCTTGGGACCCCTGGCCGTCAACTACTACCTGTACATCATGCATGTCACCTTGGTCACGATGCGGGGATTTCTACTCAGTTTACTGGCGACCATCCTGGTGGTCCTCGTAGCCTTCAGCTGCTTCTTCTACGTGCTAGAAGGACCTGTCACCCACAATGTCCGAACAGGTAAATTGAGAACGCCAAAAATGAACCTTGAGAGTTACAAAACCTATTTGCATTGTACATCAAGCACCCCGCAATGCCACATTTATTACATTCCCCAAGGTCATCAGAGTAAAAAAACAAACGAAATTTCATTTTCAGTCTGCACTGTCTTTTGTTTGGTCTTTTGATGAAAACCGTCTAATCCTGTCGTCAGGAATCCTTTCATTTTTTAAATCAAGCTAGATTATTTGTCCTGACTTTTTTTGCCTTCTGCCGCACAATGAATTTGCTCTTGAAAAAAAAACATCAAATTCTGTAAAATGCAAGGCAAGGTTAACATATAATTTAATTGTAAAAAAAATAGTAGCACTTGATTTCATCTGGAAGAAAATCGTAGGTAATTAAAATTATGTTATAATAATGCTGAAAACTTATATACCGCTATAACTCCGAGACACCAGACTCTAAGCTCTACTAGTACCACCACTACATCATTACCACTACAAAATTGTTATAACATCCTTCTATGCAAGAAGCAAATTGACAATAACCATCTCTTCAGTTTAGATCGCAATTCTGAAACCGGAGTTAATGAAGTTAATGGTAGTGTCAAGTTGTCCTTGGGTAGTGTCTGTATTTAGGAGAATGAGCGTAGACGTCTAGTGTTTATTTTTTTATTGTTCTTGACGGGGGGGGGGGGGGGGGGGGGTGTTAAAGGTAATTTTAAGGGAGGGGGGGGGGGGTTGGTGATTCTTTTTTAATTTTTTTTTCTTGTTTTCACTGTTGCAATATTATGACAACATGGTCATCCTACTAAATTAATTTCTTTTCCTAGTTCTATCTGCCATGACGACTTTACTCACTCTGCTCTTGGGAATGACCAAGTACAGAAGTTTCAAATCCAGTGTCACAGGATTCGTTCAGGTAGGTTGGAATTTACTGAGGGAATTAATGAATACTTCACGTTGATTATTGGTGGGTTTACACTTCTTTGACATTCTTATTCATGTGATGGATGTCAGTAGTTGTGTTCGTTGTAGTAGTAGTAGTTGTGTGTAGTAGTAGTAGTAGTAGTAGTAGTAGTAGTAGTAGTGAGTAGTAGTAGTAGTAGTAGTAGTAATAGTGTAGTAGTAGTAGTAGTAATAGTAGTAGTAGTAGTAGTAGTAGTAGTAGTAGTAGTAGTAGTAGTTGTTGTTATTGTTGTTGTTGTTGTTGTGGTGATGATGGTGGTAGTAGTTGTAGTATTCATAATATCAGTAGTTGTTGTTGATGCAGTTTGTGTTGTAGTTGTCCACAGCTGTATAGTAACTTTTACTCTTTATAAGTCCTATATTCTATGTGACAGCTGCTGTGTCTTTGAGTGCGATGTGTGTAGTCAAATGGATCCATCTTGCTATGAGAGATTACCCTTTGTTTCCTTGTAAATCAAACCTCCATTACATTATGATGTCGTTTTGTTTTTACAATGATATGCATTTTATAAAGTGTATCCCCTTTGGCCGAGGTTCTGTGATCGTGCCAGTCTGGGACTTGAAAAATAAATAAATGAAAAAATACAATTCTCTTTATTCATCCCATAGGGGAAATTTGTCTCTAGGGTCTATTCCAAGGGAAGACTAGAATACCCAGGCGGCGCATAGCGAGGTGACTTGCTCAAGGCCACACAGCGCAGCGGCGGGTGTTCGAACTCGGTACCTTTCGGGTACGAAGCAAAGACCGTTCCGCTGAGCCACGCTGTCCCTTAAGACTAGTCTCAGACCTGACACATGAACAGAGTGCTCTTGGATCGACATTTTTAATTTCGCTGCTGCATCTAAATCTTTGGACTCTTCCATCATCTTCCTTTTGTGACTGATTTGAAATGATCTAAAATTCCGTTATAAGAGTCATTTTGAACATAGTAAACCGCATTTTTGATCATTTAGACACATAAAAGGACCGTGACTATTGCTACATTTAATATTACAAAATTGAATCATAAATTAAATGATGCTCAATCAAATATTTGTAAAGATGAAATTGTGATGGACATATTAAAATAAATTTGTAAATTCATTTTGAGGACAGTTGTGCTGTTTTACTAAGTTCTCCCCTAGATACTAGATCCTAGATCGTACCTAATGGAACGGCCATTCAAGTGGCGTGGAATGGTTTAGGAAAGAGAGAGAGAGAGAGAGAGAGAGAGAGAGAGAGAGAGAGAGAGAGAGAGAGAGAGAGAGAGTGTGTGTGTGTGTGAGAGAGAGAGAGAGAGAGAGAGAGAGTGAGAGAGAGAGAGAGAGAGAAAAGAAAGAAAGAGAGGGGGTGTTCAATTAAATCTCACAGTGCTGGTTTTTGTGGTGACGCGTTATCACTGAAATAGAATTGATGTATTTGATTGAAACTAGTTTTGTTTGGGTTTTTTTTTCACTGTGTACGGGAGAGCTTGAAAAAATGAGTCTATTTGACCGATTGTTTATTGCTTCTAACAATTAAACGAGTAATATTAACGGTTATGATCATTTCAGTACCAGCTTCACCGTGGAATGTACTGTCTGTTTGGGACAGTATGTACCTTAATCCTACTGAATATAGCCATCAGTATGCTGAACGCATCATTAGCCTTAATCAAGAACAAAGAGGAGAAATTAGAAAAACAACTAAAGAAGAAATGGGGAACATCGCAGGTCTCCGGAGAGGAAGAGACAGCCTGGAAAGAGGGGGTAAGAGATGACCTTGACCGACAACTCGGCTCATATGTTTGGAAGAAATTTCTGTCACTTTTCTTCGACACATCCAAGAATGAAATGGAACACGCTGAACCGATCACATGTAAGAAGACTGGTCACTATTTTCGAATGTCATAATAATAATAATACTGCTATTGTTTACTATTGTGTGCTATAGGGAATGAGATTAGCGGAAGAGTAGCGTCCCTTGATTGACGTCACCCATAGTCTGTGACGTCACCGGCGGAAAAGTTATTAGAGAGAGAACGTCATGTTGGTTGTGCGCATGCGTCTCTCGTCCTCGCTTAGGACACAACCAACATGACGTTCTCTCTCTAATAATTTTTCCGCCGGTGACGTCACAGACTATGGGTGACGTCCAATCAAGGGACGCTACTCTTCCGCTAATCTCATTCCCTATAAGTGTTACCAGTTAGTGATTTTGGTATTAGTCAGTGTACAAAATCTAAACATTAAATGCAGACACTCGTAGAAGGGAGAATAGTTCTAGCTAAGCACATCCAGTCTGAAAACGATGGCGATAACGCAAAATCCACAGTCGCCAGCAGCTATTCACTAATTATTTTTTTGAAATGAAAATTGAGCTTTATATAGCGCAATATCCATTAAATGTGCTCAAAGCGCCTTACAAGGGGTCCCTGGTCAACAGCAACATTTAACATATAGGACGGGACATGCCGCCTGTTAGGCGATATTACAATTTTTCGGACAAAGACAACGCTGTTAACGGCCAGGTACTCATTTTACACCTGAGTACGGTGAGAGAAAGTGAGTAAAGAGCCTTTTCCAAGGACTCAACTATGCGCCGAGCGCGAGGCTCGAACCTAGGAACTTCCGATCCGAAAGCGAGTGTCATACCACTAGACCATATAGCCACTAATAAGATAAGGCAGTCGGTTTTGTCATTGAAATGTGCAAAATTCATGTTTTAATTTGTTGTCAGGGCGGTTTTAAATATATTATATGCCAAGCGACCAGAGGAAGATTGTAGGGTGTCTCCCGTAATTAGACGGTCCGTTGAGAATTGTGGGATAAACATACCACAAGTTAAACTAGGTCAATGTAAATCTAAATTTTTTTAATTGATATCAACCAAATCGTCATTTTTTTTTCAGCCGCCAAAATGGGAGACGTCTCAGAAAGATGCCATCTGAATTTCAATACAAAAGTAAGTTTGTTTGTTTGTTTGGTTGTTTTTCTGTTAGACTAATATTTTTAACTGTTGTTTATTGCAAAATGAGACAAAGTGTGAAAATGTTGAAATGATTTGTTCAACGGTAAATAAAATTGCATTATCTAATAAACAGGTGTATGTAAATTCAGTCCAGGAAACGCACTCACGCCCCCCCCCCCCCCCCCCCCCCCCTCCCCACAGAGAGAGAGGGAGAGAGAGAGAGAGAGAGAGAGAGAGAGAGAGAGAGAAAGAACGAGAGAGAAAGAAAGAGAAGGGAGCGAGAGAGAGAGAGAGAGAGAGAGAGAGAGGGGGGGGGGGGGGGGGGAGAGGTACAGAGAGGAGAGTGGGAGAAAGAGGGAATTAGAGAAAGAAGGAGGAGGATGATGAGGAGGGGAAAAGATGAAAGAAGAAGAGGAAGAGATGAATAAATTGGATTTAAAAAGTAGCTTGTATAGTAGCTTACATATATATATATATATATATATATATATATATATATATATTATATGTGTGTGTGTGTGTGTGTGTGTGTGTGTGTGATGCGTGCGCGCGCGCGCGCGTGTGTGTGTGTTAAAAACCTTTTTAGTTGAACAGTTTAGTTTCAAACATGTTTTCAATGAGTACCCTACTGACTGTATCTATTATCATTTTGTGCAACTTATAAGTCTAAATGTCAGATATTATGACAATAATGTTTTGTCTATCTTCTACATCTTAAGAAAACCAATAGTAACATTTCAGCAAGTAATATCGTTGAGACATCTCTGTCAACAACAGGAGATATTTATATACACGAGACGGTCAACAAACTGGATGTAAGGGCTATAGCAGTTAATGCATATCAAATTATATCATCAAAACATTTTCCTATACGCCATATACTCAAAGATATAATCGCATAAAAATTATATTTATATCTTTCAACATTTTGCTTTATACAATATAATCAAATATATAATGGCACAAAAGTTATACTATAACATTTCTAATGCACAAAATATATACCTATGAAACAGTTTGTCGTGCCCAATATATAATCCAAGCTATAATCGCACAAAAATTATGTCATTAAAATATATTATATTCAATATACCAAATATATTATATTGCACAAAAAAATAAAGCATTTTAATATTGTTATATTCAATATAATCAAAAACATAACCGCATAAATAATTATATTATAATTATAAGTTTATATTTAAATCACTTGGCTTCCAAAAAATATCGACTTCTTTTCTTTCACAAAGTATGTGTTTGTTTTAACAAATTTCCCCTGAATTTTTAAATACGTTCTGTTTTGAAAACGCTTATTTGGCAGATACACACGGAATGTAATAATATATGATATTGTGTACACGTGTTGTGTTATTTTGGTCAATAAGATGTACCTGTAAAGTATTGCTACATTGTTGCCTCTCAACGGTATTAAAAATAGCCTTTATGAGTGGCTAAAGAAGTAATCTATACCATATCGTTATACTGTAGTAAGTCTAACGTATAAAATATTTAATTTATTGTAATAGTTTTTCAATGCTGTAAGAGGCCTGCAGTGCCGAAGTTTATCACCCTTCCTGTAACATTAACCAGGCAGCAAGAAATGTTTGCTGTCCTTTGGATATAATGCTATTTTGTCTCAGAGAAACTGACTTAGTACCTATCACTAAAGTAAGTGGACAAAAGAGTCAGATAAAAAGCTTCGCCGTACAAAACCGGCCCTTTTCTCTTGTGAGTCGAGTGCATTACCATTTAATTTGGGCAATCAGAACTCGTAGTCATCAAATGTATAACCACACAAAAATTATACAAGATTACATAACTTACAGTTTTCGCTGGAGAAGAGTCTGTACTCGAAACGTTTCTGAATTGTTCATGTTTGGAGCTTTTTAAAATGTACCCTTTTGAAAGTATTTACCACTTAACACGTCAAGTAGCTGTTCAACTATTCTTTGCTTTAACCAGTAAACTGCCGGACACAGGAAAAACATGTATTTAAAAATTTGGTCAGAAATTTGGCGAAAAACGTGTCCTTCAAATATCGATCGATTTAAATGACCCTCTTCTTGAAAAAAAAAAAACAACAAATCTCAAACCTGTGTCCTCGTGAGGTCAGTTAACTGGTTTATGTATCTTGCAACAATTTTAAAAATTCTACTTTATGCATGCGCCTGTATTTTATTATTTAGGTTGCTAGAGCCTTCTTTTATCTTTTTTTATGATATATATTCTTTAACGTTTGAGATTTACAAATGCATTGCTGAACAAAACAGCTTTTCAACTTTAGGCCAAAATTATTAATGTCACTATTATCTATTAAATCGAGAGACCAAGATGATCGCCATGTTGTCAAAAAGTTTTCATGAGTTTTCCTTTGAAAATTCAAATACAAGTCTGTTTTACAAGTTTGGGATCATCCTACACAATATATAAAATTTAAAGAGAAAAATAAAAAAAATATTTTGTCAGTGCACTGCAAGGCAGACCTGCCTGTACATATCGATATATGTATCTTTGCTGAATGTGGATTAAAAGACTGATCTAGTTAATAGCTTGATTTTCACATTTCTATGATGGCTGTGATCTTTTTTTATTTTTTTTATTTTTTTTTTTGTATTTGGGTTACGATTGAGGATTGAGCGTTTCTTATAGTGTATACAGATTTTTTTTTTTTTAAGTAGCTCATTGAACTACATGTTTTTTTTATATACGTACCTATTAATGTGTTCCGTTTTAAACATTTACAGTTACTCATTTGTTAACAAAAGTGTAGGTAGCTACTCTTTTAATCAAAATAATTCGTAAACCGACTTTATTGTGGGTTTGTTTTTAGAACATTAACGTTGCTTGCTAAATCAATTTGGATTTAAGTATCTATAGACGAAAGATGAACATGATAAAATTAGATATAAATGCGGTTGTTAAAACTTATTAATAATTTGTAACCGATCACCAAATCAAGTTTTGTCTTTTTCTTATATACTGTATCATCCTAGTGCAAATGGTTTTTATTTTAATCGTCTTTAGATACTGCTTTTTTTTTTCTTTTCCATTTTATTTATTTATTTATTTTCTTCTTACCCAACATTGATGGGTGCCATTCAACTTTTCATCTAACAACTCAGTTTCAGACGATGATTTCAAAACTAACAGTGTGGGACCCAACCTTCCCCGACGTGCCCACGTTGATGGAAGACAAGAAAAAGTCGTCGTTGATAAATTATTGGAACAAAATTGTGAAATCGAAAAACAAACCTGGCCAAACTCAGAAACCAATAAATTTAGAAAACACTTGGAAATAAATCAGAGGCCCGTTCAGCCATCATCCATCTTTTATCAATTATTCTTTTCTTTCATTTGGAATTGATCCCAATAAAATGAATTCATTTGTGGATATTTAATTCAATTTTTAAAACATTTAAATATAGTTTTTGATTTTTTTTTCCTTGAGGAATTGCATCATTATACACTGGTTTCTTTCTTACTTTCTGTGTTTGTGAATTTCGAGAAGAATGACGATCCAAAACCCAGGTGTCCCCATCTATCCATTGTCATTGTCACAATAATTTAAAAATAAATTGTAAAAGACGGACGCATTGTCAACGAGGACAATCAGTTATCTAGTTGAAAAGCAAACGTCATTCATTTTATAATATGGTGACTTATGGGTTTTGTAAAATATCTTTTATATTATTAGTTATCGTCAGTTGGTAACACCATCAATATGAATTTTATTTACAAAGAAAAAATCGCACTGCATGTCATAGTGTTTTCAGATTTAAAATGAATATAAGGAAGACATGACATGTTTTATCGAATTACTTTTAATATTTATCACCATTATCATCCTCATCAGCGTCTTCTTCCTTCTCATCATCCTAATCATTTCAATGTCATGATTATTAATACTATTATCGTCTCAATCGTCATCATCATCATCACCATCATCATCGTCGTAATCACCATCATCAGTAATTATTATTATGACATGATGATAATTATTATCATTATCATTATTATTATCATCATCGTCATCTTTCAATATCAGGAAGACGCCTTTCTTATTGTGCAATGATTATTATAAAACCCAAAATAATTTATCAAATGATCAAATGACTTGGTTCCATTCACCATATAGACGTCTGCATAGTGTTAAGTTCCAAGCCTGATAACCAAACCCATTGCTGTAATTGTAATAACGAATATTTTGCATTGGTTCGAGAGCATTCCATTGCGAGGATGAGGACATAGCAATTTGGTTACGACAATTAATTAAATAAGTATCGGCACAAAGGGTACGTAAGAATTCATTATCGAATTATCTATTGTTACAATTATCATCATCATATTATTATTGTCGATTTTGTTATATAAAATGTTTATGTTGTTGTTATCACATTAGCATTATTATTATAAATATACATTATAATTAATATTGTTATATTTTTTTCATCGTCATTATCACCATCAACACCCCCATTGCAGTACTTTATAAACTACAATATATTTGATAATGAAAAAAAAATTAACGTAATATTCTAAGTCTAAGCCTCTACTAAGTCTAGATCTGTTTACACGTTGGCAATTTAAAATTAAAAATCAAATTATTGACAGGTCTTTCAAATACACTGATTCCAACCTAAACCAGTCAGAGATGGTCAACAACTTTTTTCCATCTAAACAGCCACTTTTGTAAACTGATTCTTAAAATATCTACTGTGAGTTGTGTACCAATTATTTTATATTCCCCATCAGCGGCGTGGCGTATTGACGGCATATGGTGGTGCCATGATTAGAAAAAAAAATCTAATACAGTGAACACGGTTAAGAGGAGAGAGCACGACATATTAAAAACTCTCCTTTTTGGAAGGGTGGGGGAGGGTCGATGGTTTCTACGAGTGGACAAAACTTACAAAAACAAATAATTCATAAAAACAACAAGCCACAACACTGAGATACAAGTCCCGTATGAAAAGGTCTTTGTAATTATTCTTTGTCCACCATTTAAAGGATTGGATTTGGTAGATAATGCAATCAATATGTTATAAATGTAAATCAAAAGAGAAAAAAAAACCTATGACAGAAATTACTTACTTTTAGTACTTGTAAAAAAAATCTGCACTGCGATGTTTCATCTCTGCAAATCTTTTTATAATGTGTTTATTGAAATCTGGAACGGCATCTATTTCAGCTTTGTGAATTGACAGAATCATTAATGAATTCAACCGCTCCTGTTTCATTGAATTTCGCAACAAAAAAATTTCACTCTTTTAAGGGTGCTAAAACAACGTTCAGGAGGTTAAGAAATACGATGGAAGTGGTTAAGGTCACTATAGCCTATAGATGTCCATGATTTTTCAGTGTTTGTTGTATCTGTAAAAAGTAGACAATAAAAACAAAAGACTAAACTAACTGTGAGCCATTCATGCCTGTCATACCATGTCACTGAAAAAGAGCGTTTTCGAGATTTCCACACCTGTGTTAATTCAAAATCAGTTGGTTGGTGAGGAACTAGTCTTTTTATTTCTAATTTGTCATCTAGTGTCAATCTCCCAAACGGTCGGTGAAGTAAAGAGTCAACTTGATTCATTGCAATTCATTGTTTAACAAAACAAAACTTCAAAGTATATCTCAAATAATGGAAATCAGTGGAATACGATTAATGATTGCACAAATAAAGGTAGATTCAGATCTTAAAGCATCACAAAGTAAAAATCACTCCACTTAAGTACTTAAAAATCTAAAAACACACCAAAAGTATAACTGTTGACAGTCTTCGCTTTCTTTCTCTGACTGACACAAATACACACGCACAAACACACATACACACACACACACAAATAAACACTCATACACACGTAACCATCAACTCGGCACTACAAGCAAGAAAATGTTGGTAAATTCGTCCACAATGCTTCGTTGCAAAGAATTACTTAATTCAATAATCGTGAAAAAGAGGTGGGGGTTTTGATATGTCATATTTTAAAGTTTTATGATGTTTTTCTTTGCTGCTTACAAATAAACTTGACAATGATCAGTGTTTTTGACAGTTAATGTAATATTTTGGATGGCCGAAGTTACCCTACATTGGCAATTGCCTAAAATAAACGTTTTTGAACTTTGAACCTAATTTGGCGCATCCCCCCAGTCCAACGGTGGAGCTCTCAGATCCTGGCACAAGTCGAGGGGTTTTCCGCTATTTGAAGATAGTATAATTCGACCTAGTTTCTCGCTCAATCAGCTGTCGCGATACTAATGGATATAGCATTAATTGGAGCTCGGATTGCTTTGCACCACGGTGTTTGATTTAGTCACTACTTCGCGGGGTGATGTCACCAACACACGAGTCGGCGCAGTGCGTGACTCGGAATCTTGAATAGAGTGGAGACTAAAAAGGCAGTATGTTGTTGGCGAGTTGGCGAAAGACAGTGGAGTTAAAATCTCTGTTTTATTTTTAATTAAATTATGCTGTTAATGATTTTTAAAAAGATTGGTGCGGTGCCTGGCACCATTCGATCCAATGGCCCCACGCCACTGTTCCCCATCATGCTTTAAAGTTCCTATCAACGTTTTAGATGTGTGAAACATTTCATTATCTTATACCGGAGACAGCGATATATAGAGAGAGACAGGAAACTGTAGAGGAGACAATAGGGTTTCAATAGCAGACGATGTGTATCTATGTAGGTCAAGTCAGGTCGGTAAACATCCTGTCGTTCATGATTCATAATGTTTATATGTAATTGTAATGCAATTGGAATTTGGCACGGGGTTTTCGCAGTTTTCTATATTCAGATGCGATTTCTTCTCCCTAAATTCTCTCAGACTTTAAACTTTTGTGTATTTGTGCGATTGATATAGGAGGAAGAAATGGCACGTATTTTATTTAACACTAACACATAGACGTCTACCATCAATACACAAATGCCATATTTACCGACCTGACATTGGACATCCACATTTGGAAGGAGCCCCTACGTTTCATGTCTCCATGTTTTCATTTTAGTCTCCGCTTATGCCTATTGTAACTTTTTATGGTACTTTGTGGAAACAGATCATTGAAATGGCATAAACGCGTTTGAACGTGATGTTAAAGTTATAGGGATGAGCGTTTCAAAATGAATAGATCGATCATCATCATCATCACCATCATCATCATCTTTGACGACCGTTACAATGACTATCAAAATTGTGATATAGTTACTTGACAAAACTGTGATTAAACCAAAAACGTTTTACATATCGATTTATTATTGTCTTTTAAAGCCGACCATTGTATGAATTCATATCATAATATACTCTAAAAATGCAATAAAATACTTTTCAAAAAGGCTGACTCTCTACTTTATTCTTTTTAACACACATGTATCATTTCAATAGCTTCGTTGGGTGGAGTATCAGACAAAAAGGAAAGCTACCATAAGGATTCGCACCTGGGACCCTACTGTATGGAAATCGGAAGTAAAAGAGAATAATAGAGTAGTTTTTGGCTCTGAAAAATAAAACAAATTAAATTATATAGAGATTTGGCCTTAGTAAAGAGATGACCAATATGTTTGTTTTTTGTTTGTTTTTAAGGGTTTTACGGCGCTTGCAACACATTTAGGTTATATCAGCGCCAGTAAAAAGGAAGAAAATGGGATAGCAAAAAATTCTAGAATTACAATTAAAGCACCCAAGAAAAAGTAAGACAAAGGGGAACTGAGAACAAATAGGGATCAGATGTAGATTCCAAGAGCATACCACCAATGTACTTGGTTTGAAATCACCTACAAGTCTCATCCAGACACAAGCACAAAATCCAACAAAGAGGAATACACTCAAATGCTTACATTATACATTCAAAATAAAAAATAATAATACATAACAGAGAGATGATTTACAAGGAAAAAAATATCATCTCCCAAAACAATAACTATGCATTTGACTGTTTCCCTCCCAGCTAGGACTCCGGCCAGAGCCAGAACAAAACCAAGTAATCTCATTCCAAGACAAAGACAGAAAGCATGTTGGAAAACAGATATAAGGGGATAGAAGACATAGTATGTACCTCCCTGCATGACCAATATGGGGTGTTTCCAAATGAATAGAACTGGAAAACAATCACGCAATATTTAAATTAATTCCCAATTGTTTTTTTTTTTATATACAAAAATGCTTGAGCACTAAATTAGTGTAAAATCCAGTATACTTTAAAGCGATTTAAAAGAGGTCCCTGGCCAAAAGCATAACTCAACATTTAGGATACGACATTAGGCGATATTACAATTTCTTAACGGCCAGGTACTCATTTTACACATAATATAATAATGTGAGTAAAGAGCTTTTTCCAAGAGCTGAACGGTGCGCCACTCAGAACAGGACTCAAACCCAGGACGTTTCAATCCGAAGGCGAGAGTCATACCATAAAACCACATAACCGCATGCACATATAAAACACACACACACACATACACAATAGAAAACACTACCTTTCCCTTTCATGTTTGACAATTGCTCAATGTGGCCATCGCCGACAACACGACGACAAGAAAATTCCCCCCACACACGACTCAGGATGTTGAAGTCTACTGGACTGATTGGAGATGTATATCGTCTTTCAATTCAAGTGGATATTTGCTGGAGAGAAGGTCTTGAGCATGTCTCCTAGATATCAATCCAAAACTGAGGCATGGTTTGTGTGTGTGTGTGTGTGTTTTTTAGTAAGCTCGAACCCTGAGAGCCATGGGTTAGTGCTCCAAAAGGGGTATTCGTATTATGTAACCACAACAGTCAAATTGACAACGGATCAAACTTGTGTAAGTCCTTTATCAAAGAGTCATCGAGTCATTCCATTAAAATGGGTTGAATTTTATAATTATAATTGTATAATAATTTTGCCATATTTTTTAACACCTTCAGAATTTCAATTGACATAATCCATAAAGCCATAAAGTCATTTGTTTTGTTGCATTTTGTCAAGAGCCAAAAGGAGGACTTTTCACCTTCATCTGCTATGTATCGTGGCAACTGCTCCAAGCGATATGCCCACAAGTTGAAGACAAGAGACAATTTATAGACCGTTTGGTCATCCAATAGCAGTCATTGGTAATTACATTTGAATTTTTGGACACTTGCAATAACTTAAGGTCAAAACGTCAAAAAAAAAAATTAAAAAAAAAAAAAAGGAAAGGGAAGCGAGTCGGATGGTCAAAGGATTATTGAAGTTGAAGATCAATAATTACTATTTATTTTGTGCCAGAGACGTTCTGGTTGAAAAAGAAAAGTGTAGTTCCTAAAAGCAAATTGGTTGAAAAAGAAAAGTGTAGTTCCTAAAAGCAATCTGGTTGAAAAAGAAAAATGTAGTTCCTAAAAGCAAATTGGTTGAAAAAGAAAAGTGTAGTTCCTAAAAGCAAATTGGTTGAAAAAGAAAAGTGTAGTTCCTAAAAGCAAATTGGTTGAAAAAGAAAAGTGTAGTTCCTAAAAGCAAATTGGTTGAAAAAGAAAAGTGTAGTTCCTAAAAGCAAATTGGTTGAAAAAGAAAAGTGTAGTTCCTAAAAGCAAATTGGTTGAAAAAGAAAAGTGTAGTTCCTAAAAGCAATCTGGTTGAAAAAGAAAAGTGTCGTTCCTAAAAGCAAATTGGTTGAAAAAGAAAAGTGTAGTTCCTAAAAGCAATCTGGTTGAAAAAGAAAAGTGTAGTTCCTAAAAGCAAATTGGTTGAAAAAGAAAATTGTAGTTCCTAAAAGCAATCTATCTGTGTCTAGCCCGAGACCTCCTATAAGTACCAACCAGACAGAAGCAGGGGATCCTTGCCAAATTGATATGCTAACACGATAACTGATCAGTATATTTCAAAATATAACTAATAGGACCACAATAGGAAAGTGATTTACACGAAGCAAATATCTTCTTCAATTTTACCATCGAGACAAAAGACCATCGGCAAAGCAGTCTTTCCGAGCTACAAGGTGCATGGAACCAGAATTGTTGATTTTTTTTGGGTTGTTTTTATGGATTTTACAGTGCTTATAGGTCATTTCAGGGTCAGCAAAAAGGGGTTGTTTTGTTTGTTTTTAAGGGTTTTACGGCGCACGCAACACATTTAGGTCATATCAGCGCCAGTAAAACGGAAGAAAATGGGATGGTATGAAAGTTCTAGAATTACAATTAAAGCACCCTAGAAAAGTAAGACAAAGGGGAATGGTACAAATATGGATTCAGTCTCTTGGACATTTTACTTAAACGAGTAATCTCCATTCATTATCAAAGTCTTACCAAGACAGGAGAAATAATATAGGAAACACACTTTTCAAAAAAACATACAGGTGATTTAAAAGATTCTCTCATCATCAGGAGCTGTTGCCGATGATTAATTTAAGGTGGCATGAATCGAAAAGACATTCTCGCATCGTACTCAGGAATAAAATGAATACCAGGCCTTTAAGATTGTCGTCAGTGTCGGAAAAGAATGTAACGCCACCTAACAAACATCATGTTAAGTGTTACTATTGGCTTGGGATCCTTTTAAAGCAATGTAAGCACATTTAGTTGATTTTATGCTATACCAATGCTCTAGTTGGGATTTTTTAATGTGTGTATATTATTGTGTGTAAAGGAGAAAGGAAGGGAATGTGTGTGTTTGATTTTGAAATGTTTCCTCACATTATTGGCATTTACTATGGGCCTGGCCTATGTAAAGATCCATTTGTTGACCTTCCTCTCATAAGGCCAAAATGATTACCACATCACCCAATCACTGAATCACTGACGTCATCCATAGATCCTATCACATTATCAGTATGGATTGTGAAACATGTCAATGCAGTGAGATGTTTTGTTTTTTTGTTTTTAAGGGTTTTACGGCGCTTGCAACACATTAAGGTCATATAAGCACCAGTAAAAAGGAACAAAATGGGATAGTAAAAAGTTCTAGAATTATAGAACAGTAAAGTTAGGTGCCCCAAACGTAAACAAAGGTCGAGAAGCACATGGCAAACCACATGTTCCTGTCTTGACAGCTCACGTTCCAATGTAAATAATAGAAAGAAAATAACCTTTAAAATTTGGCTGTTAGGTGGCAAAAGAAACACATATTCATAAATACTCGATCATGCATCAAATAATGTCTAGATATGGATATTTTATGGAACAAAAAGGTAAAATTTATCAAAAGTTACGTCTATCTATTTTTAGACCAGAGCAAATTATTGCGCTGGTATGAACAAAACGAGAATTATTCGGAGCCTGATTTTCATAATAATTTAGTCTTATATTATTATTTCTGCAACTGTTAGATTTTATGTAAACATATTTTCAATACTGAAAGTGTATTGCCTACAACTCAAACTACAAAATTGGGAGACCTATATTGTGCGTAAATTATTCCGGTCCCTAACGGAAATCACTAGCAACTTGTTATTGTTTACGTTTGGGGCACCTAACTTTACTGCTCTATAATTAAAGCACAAAAGAAAAGGTGAGACAAAGGGGAATTGGTTCAAATAGGGTAAAGATTTAGATTCCAAGAGCACACCGTCAAAGTACTTAGTTTGAGATCACCTAAAAGTCTCATCCAGACACAAGCACAGGTCCGAACTAAGAGGAATCCACTCAAATGTTTACAAATCATATAATATAATATGTAAAACTAAACATAATACAATGCATAACAGAGAGATGATTTACAAGGAAAAAAATATCATCTCCCAAAACTATAACTATACATTCGACTGTTTCCCTCCCAGCCAAGGAACTCCGGCCAGGGTCAGGACAAAACCAAATCTCATTCCAAGACAATGATAGGGAACAATTGGAAAACGGGTGTGGGGGGATAGAAGACACAGCATGTACCTCCCTGCCCACTATGGGAGGTCAGGATCCCCACCCAGGCAGTGAGATGGGTGAATATCATATTTTTTAAAAGAACAACATGACAACAGCAATTATGCAGTCATATTAAACGTCTTCCTTTCAATATCAATGGTGATGATGGTCAAATTTAATAGAATGAATAGAAAATCCAACCTAAATGCAATATTTATCCACTCCAAAGACAATACATACTACAATCTGAACTGTTATATTTTGTTTTGTTTGTTTTTTAAGGGTTTTACGGAGCTTGCAACACATTTAGGTCATATCAGCGCCAGTAAAAAGGAAGAAAATTGGATAGTTAAGACATTCTTGATGTACAATGAAAAGGGCTTGAAGAAAAAGTAAGACAAAGGGAATCAGTTCAAATAGGGAATAGATTTAAAATTCAAGAGCACACTATCAGTGTACTTAGTTTGAGATCACTTAAAAGTCTCAACCAGACACTAGCACAGGTCCCCACTAAGAGAAATACACTCAAATGTTTACAAATCATATGTTAAAAATAAAAAATAACAGTACATAACAGAGAGATGTTTTACAAGGAAAAACATATCATCTCCCAAAACTATAACTATACATTTGACTGTTTCTCTCCCAGTCAAGGACTCCGGACAGGGTCAGGACAAAACCAAGTAATCTCATTCCAAGACGACAGAAAGTAATTGGAAAACAGATACAGGGTGATAGAAGACATAGCAAGTACCTCCCTGCCCGCTATGGGAGGTCAGGATCCCCACCCAGGAAGTTATAACTGTGAGCCGCGTTTATGGACTTGTATTCTTATTTATAGCATCATGCATGGTGCACTACTCGATGGATGATAAGTGTAATATTCTTATTGATGATGAATATCCATTTAAGCAAAACAAAGATCAGTAAAGTCTTTAATCATTGTTATTCCCTTCATTCGCATATTTTGATTACAATTACAACAATCCTATTCTTTCAATGATAAAACCGATATGGTTTTGATTTCTCCCAAGTAAGACCTCGAGGTGTTCAAAACTGGATTTGCTGGCCTGACATAATTATTTTAGTAGTGGAGAGTATTAGTTGTTTGTGAGGGGGGGAGGTAGATAATCCTATTCTTCAAACAGAGGAGAACAGTCGTTTGTATCGAAATATCAAGGTGGCTGGATGTTATTTGGCTCATCATGTACAATAATTGCTCCCATACCCCACCCTCACCACATTGTTGCCTCATGTACTGGGCGACGAGGAAAAGATGCAAGCGTCTGTATTGACGCAGCCATCTTGTAAATAGCAACGCAGGAGAGTTGACGAAAAGCAGCAAATGCTAGAAATTATGATGAAAAGCAGTAAATGCCAAATATGTAATTTTTTAAAAGTTGGAAATTGAATTTTATTGTTTATGTGGAAAATATAGGGCGGCACAAAGCAACTTGGCTCAGTAGACCAACCTCCAGTGTGACTCGTACATAATTGTTACAGGACCTAGAAAGAAAAAAACAACAACTCTGGTTACACATGATCTTTCCCAGTCTGACAAAGGATCCCAAATAGGCCCTTGGTGATAAAAGATTAGTTCCATTACAGAACATAAATAGAAAACATGGAATAGGACCATATGTGACCCTTCGCCTCAAAATGGTATTAAGTCGGGATGGTTAAGATGTTGAAAATTGAATTTATAGCCAAAAATATCAGTCTTGTTTTGAGTTTGTATGTTTTATTGAGGAGAATGGATACCATATTTTAGGGTGCTAATGCCAACAATATATATTTTTGACCAGTTTAACATTAAATTCGGCTTTTAAGCATCTGGTTCGTTCTGACATAATACCGTTTTGAGACGGTGGGCCACATATATAAAAGAAGATATAAAGAGAGGTTTTCATAGTTTTGAATATTTTAATCACAATATTTACAGCATTCAAATGTCATGGCAGCGCCTGGGACTAGAGTTTTGACCCGGTCCTTTTTGTCTAGGAGTAGGAGTCGTCCACATTGGTATTGAGTTGAGGACTCGCTCAGCTTACAAGGATAAGTAGGATCAGAGTAAGTAATAGCTATGACACTAAAAAGCACTACAGAGTCATCAAGCTAATCAATGAAAAGAAATAAAATATCTTAAGTTAATGATAACACAAAAGCGCACAAAATAAATGAAAAATCACAAATGTTGGAATTAAAATATCATATAAATAAATCAATTAAAAAAAATACTAACAAATGAGCTTTTATATTTTTAATATGAAAATCTACAAATAGTTTACACTTTATACAACAAATTTATTTCTAAAACAAACTAAATGCAATTTTTTACAATGTATGTACAGTGCAAGCAACCCCTAGATAATGACACCACCTGGAACCAGAAAAGTATGTTGTTATCCAGGGTGTCGTTATTCCAGGGTTTTCAAGATGGCAGAAAAAGGGGGTGGTGAGACACGTGAATGCATAGCACTGCAATGCACAGACCAGTGTCTGAGATGTCCCAACAACATTAGAATGTGTATTTCTCATGCTGCTTACAAAGGATACACCAGTTACCTTTTCACTCTCCAATGTGTACTATCAATGTATACCTCCCACCAAATCCAAGTATCAGTAACACACTTTATAGTCACCTGGAACAACTACAAAAGACGTCTAACTTCTACGTCATGGCACAAGACCGAAGGGCTAGAGCTCAGGTGGTCGCTGGTTCGGATAAGTAAGTAAGTAAGTAAGCACTATCAGTGTTTTGATGTAAATAGTGCTCGAACGCCATTTAACAAAACTAAGAATAAATCAAGAACATCAAGTGCCAATATGATAATACTGGTGACAGAAAGGCATACATATAGTTTTTTTTATTTTAATTAAAATCTATGCATTACAGCTGACAAATTTGAATATTGAAATTTTTATTCAAGTGCACCAAAATTTACCAGCACTTAAAATTAGTAGATCCACATTTTGCAATATCAAAAACATAAAAAAGAGGCTCTGTATTAACCACAATAATATCAAATTTGGACTGATGTTAAGAAAAACAACTAATTTTTCAAATGAAAATAATAAAGTGAAAGAGGCTTTTATTGTTTACTCCGCTAATCCAACGTGTTAAAGAACCATAAATACCCATAATTGCCCCCATGGACCAGCATATCCTGATATCAGTTAACCTCCGCTGACCTCGGACCGGTTAGCTAAAGGAGAAGGTTAATGGACCCTTCAGAGTTTCATCCACTGTTAAACTTCTTTTGCTGTGGGTCCATATGAACTACCACTGATTCTACGTAGCATAGTAAACATGTTTTCTGATTGGTCGAAAACAAAGCTATCTCATTGGGAGAAGAAAAAAAAAAAGGCTTTTTTTTATTGGTTAAGAAAACAAGATGACCATGGTTGGTCGGGTATCAAACATTGGCATCAACTGCCAATTATTGTTATAACGATGTCGCTAAACAGGGGTTTTACTAAAATGTATGTCACTAATTTTGGGGATTTTATTACTTATAGCATATAGCAAAAAAGTCGGGACCAGAGGTCAATATCGCTATCCAGGGTTTGTCGTTATTTAGGGGTGTCGCTATCTCGAGGTTGCACTGCATAGTTTGTTTGTTTGTTGCTTTAGGTCTCTTCCAACACAATTGAGGTTATATGAGAGACCGCTGGAACAAAAAAACAAGCAATCTAACAAAAATAGTACAAATGTAAATCAAAATCATAACCTAAAGTTATCATAAGCTAAATTATAAATAACCAAGAACAAACAGGCAGAAGATTTACAGAAAAAAAAATATCCCCTGTCAAAAATACAATCACAAACCAAAGAAGCAGGATAGGCTAGTAAAGAGAAGAAGAAACGACATCACTATCGGATCGTATACCCATGCGAACATCATAGGTATATGATTCAAGGGTGATGCTCCCATCCAACCACCCGCTGCACTGCATATAATTGCAAGAAATTTTCAAAATATATCGAAAGATCATGATGCTTGAACATGTTAATTTGGTTTGGTTTCTTAAACAACAATAACAGAAAATATTGGGGGAAAAAAGGCTGTCTGTGTATAATATGATAGCATTTGTTTTTAGCTCTTCATTTCCATACTGTAGAATATAACATTGCTGTGCATAATCTATAAATAATGACAAGCAATAGAATTTACAATCAAAATTTTACACCAATAAAAAAAAAAATGATCTCTTTTTTTCAAAAGAAAAAGATAAATAAATAAAATGAAAAGAACATACTGCACAATTAAATAGCTACTCTCATTCTGATCTGTGAGTTAAAAGCTTGAAAAAACCTGTAAAAAAATGAATGAATGAATGTGGTACGTTTTATTCTCCGATTCTCATTCGTGAGAAATTGTTTCTTTGGAGAGTAATTGCAGATCTAACATTGACCTGACTCAGTAACAAGTGAGTTCCATAAAATAACAAGAGCACATAGCAAGTTTAACTGGATCTATATACATTAGGTGTATTATTCTAAATAATCAAAATCAGACGGTATTCCAAATTGCTTATCAATGATGCTCTCCTCAAAGCAGAATTTATTCTTTACCCAGGACTTGATAGAGAAAATGTTATCTGTGAAAATCAGTAAAAGAGAAAAATAACTGAAGATTTCTTTACCATACTTTAATCTATATCAATATTTTAAATGGCAACAGAGTCTGCAATATGATTAGCAATATTCCATCAATGAGCTATGCTTGGAACACAATAAATATTTCCATAATGTCATTACATCCATAGTAACGAAATCTACGAATTAGGATTGTGGTGAGAAATTCCATTACAGGATTTGGTTGTTCACCTTCCTGCTAAAATAGATTATCATTTGCAACAGAATAACATTGCCTCAGTCAAATTTTCTTTGCTGTTTTCTCTTTGTTGAGAACTTTAATGACGCTTGCAACACACACTAACTCACTCAACCCTAGAGCTTTTTCCTGCTTTTCAAATTGGAAAAAAATGCATTAAAAATGAGCATGTGCATGGATAGTTTTATTCAACTATCATTAACATGCAAAAACTAAAAAATCATTACTACGCCTATAATTTGTATCCGAAAAATGAAATAAATAGGCATGGGGTTAAAGTAACCTGGGGTAAACTACGGATATAGTCGGTGTTAGGGTTGAGTGAGTTAAGCATGAAGATAAGGAAGGCAATAAGTTTGGAGAAAAATAAGGAAAAGAAGAAGAGGACAAACTAAATATACTTTTGTGTCTAGTCTGAGACAAAAATCACTGTCTCACAGTGGATCTTTGCAAAAAGGAGAATATATTGTGTTACTAACAATATCACTTACATATATAAGATAAATCAGCATACAATATGAGATCCATACATAATATAATTAATATAATTTGACAGAAACATAAGACTAAGAAATACAGATGATTTATGACGAAAAGAAACAAAATATCTTTCATTAAAAAATGCATAATGACATGCTGTGAATGAACCCAGGATTTTCTACCACCCTTTGTGTACAAAAGTACATCTCGAAATCAATTAATTTTAATAGTTGTGTCCAATGGGAGCTGGTCATTTTAATTTTGTATTGAGTTAGAGTTTGGCAAAGAAGAAAGAAAAAATAAAAGCAAGAACTATTATACACTGGAGTACGGTTTCCTGGAACAAGGATTCCTCAAAATCATTTGAAGATCCAGAATTTTTTCCTACAATTTTAGATATTCAAACCACCTTGATATTCCAAGGGTCAGACAACGTCTTATGGCAAAAGATCTTTCAGATATTCTGCTGCTGTGCTTTGGAATGAACTTCCCGGAAAGGCACATCAGGAAAATTTCAAATTTTTATGTGTTCAAAAATCATATCCTCTCATGGAATGGCCAGCCATGCAAATGTAATATTTGTAATTAATCTAACCGTTAATATTATAATATAATAAGATATATATATATATATATATATATATATATATATATATATTATTATATAATATATTATATATATATAATATTATGTTACTTTTCTTTGTGTGTCATGATTGGAATCTTGATGAGGGAATGTTTTTAAGGGAAAATGTATTACTATGTATTTTTATGCACTATGTGTTAAAACCTATGTCGGTCAAAGGCTTCTACTTCTATTAGCCTGAACACATAATCTATGAAACTTTTTTAAAATGCCGACAATAAATAAATATTTGAATTGAATTGAATTGAATTATTACTATTTGGACGTGCTCGAACTGCAGTTTCCTCAAACTGTCTTGTCCCGAAGTGTTTGAGGAAACACTGCTCCAGTGTATCTCAGTAAAAGACATTTATAGAAAATTTGATGCTGCCTTAGCATATGAACAGTCAAATCAACACAACTATTCTCATGTAACCACGTGCTACTAAATAAAACAATATCAGTATTGTTACAGTAACATGAAAATGCACACACACACAAACACACAAATAGACAAACATACGTACACACACACACACACACACAGAAACTTACCAGTCCATCTATTGGCAGATTCCTTTGCTTCAGCCGCCTGACTTTCCAAAACTTTCAAATATTCCGGATCCGATTCTCGAAATAATTCCAGCTCAGCCTCAATCCTAGTTTTCTCGGCCTGCTTCTTATTCAGTTCATCAATTGTCTCTGTTCTTTCCTCCTGGAACAAATTTTTTTTAAACATGACATCAAAAACTTTTAAGTTTTTGCTCATTGAAAATTATTACAGTGCAACCTCTGGATAACTACACCCCCTGGATAGCAACATTGACCTCTGGTCCCGATTTTTTTGCAATATAAAAACCCCAAACTAGTGACATATATTTGAGTAAAACCCCTGGTTAGCGACATCTTTATAACAATAATTGGCAGTTGATTCCCGAAAATCATCATCTTGTACTCTTAACCAATAAAAAACGCCTATTTTTCCCCTCCCAATGAGATAGCTTTCTTACCAACCAATCAGAAAACATGTTTACAACATTGCGTGGAATCAGCGCTTGTTCATATGGAACAACAGCAAAAGTTTAGCAGTGGATAGAATTCTCAAGGGTCCATTAAGCTTCTATGTTAGCTCCAACATATCTGAGGTCAGTGGAGATTAACTGATATCAAGCAATGCCGTGCCCAATGGGGGTAATTATGGATATTTTTACAGCCTTATAGTATGTTGGAATGGCGGGGAAAACAATAACAGCCTCTTTCTCTTTATTAATTTCATTTGAAAAATCAGTTGTTTCTCTGAACAGCAGTCCAAATTCGATCTTATTGTGGTTAAAACATACTTGTGTTATTTTTTGTTGTTGTTTTAGTTGTTTTGCTTTTGGTGGGTTTTTTTTTTTGTTTTCTTTTGTTTTCCTTTTTTTTTTATTACTATTTATAGTGTCACAAGATGTAGATCTACTAATTATTAACTACCTGTAAATTTTGATGCACTTAAAAAGTTCAGTATTCAAAACTCATCAGTATGGATTTGAATTTATTTAAAATCAAAAACTAGATCTGTGCATTTGTGTTCTTGTCAGTACTATCAAATTGGCCCTTGATTTAAAAAAAAATATTTTTAGTTTTATTAAATGACATTCAAGCCCTGTTTATGATGACCAAAACAATGACAATATACACTGGAGAGTGAAAGTGTAACTGGTATACCCTTTGTAAACATGAGAAATACACATTCTAATGTTGTTGAGACGTGTCATCTCTCAGACACTGGTCCGTGCATCGCACTTTTAATTTTTATTCATAGGTCTCACCCCACCCCCCCTTTTCTGCCATCTTGAAAACTCCGGAAAAACAACACTCCTGGATAATGACATAACTTTCTGGTCCCGGGCGATGTCGTTATCCAGAGGTTGCACTGTATGACATGATAGAAAATGAAAACAACCCCATCGTAGCAATTGACGATCTTTTATTTTCACGCAAACCCTGTGATAACAGACATCAAAATCTATCGATTACTATTTCCTCAAGCATATAAAAGTTTGGTGTCAAAAATTTTCCATGACAAATATTTTAAGTTGGTAGCATTTATACTATTTAAACTTTTAAAACTAATGATATCAATTAGAATATCCTAAAAAAATAATGGATGAATAAAAGAAAAATTTTTCTATTAAATTGATATTTTCTTACACATTCTTCTTTGCCTTCCATTGATTTCTGTAATGATTCGGATAATTTTTCTTTCTTGGCCTCCAATTCCCTTACTTTATTTTCCAAGTCATCGATTTTTCTTTTACGCTGTTCACAACAAAACAATGAAACAAAATAAAATAAGTGTTTAAAATAAGAAATTTATAAAAGTTAGTATTAATAATAACAATGACAATAATAATAATAATAATTTTTATAATATAATAATAATAATAATAAAAATAATAATAATAATAATAATAATAATAATAATAATAATAATAATAATAATAATAATAATAATAATAATAATAATAATAATAATAATAATTATTATTATTATTATTAAGCTACACATCCCCGAAAGAAGGAATTTTTGCTATATATAATCGCTCAGCTTAGTCGCTACACCTCGATTCCATCTTATTTGGAGAAAAAATATCTAAAAATTACATTTAAAAAGAAGAGATTCGATCGATTGGTTACAATGGACAACACTATACCCAACAGCCGTTAACTGACATCTCTGGAGCTACTGGACTCCGTTCAGCCACACAAATGACAATGTGTGGATAATGAAGGTGAGGATGGGTCATCAGAATGTGACACACCACCCATGACAAACACTGAAAAATTTGACATGGTGGACAAACTACGCCGCTTCATCCAAGAAGAATGCTTGACAGATGATCCACCAACATTGACGAGATTGGAGACAAGGGTTTGTAAACAGCTTGGACACAATAGAAAACAATCACAGTTTCCTGATTGCTATTCTTACAAAGAATAATGTCACATTTTGTTACCTATCTAGAATATGACAATCCCAAGCCCGTAGACAAGGAAGGTCCTACATAATGGCACATGAAAGCTGGTGCTTAGATGCTATTTTTAGCTTCTCCGCTTAATCAATAAGTAGTCCTTCTTCAAGACTTTTCTCTCTCTCTCTCTCTCTCTCTCTCTCTCTCTCTCTCTCTCTCTCTCTCTCTCTTTCTCTATCTTTCTCTTATATATATATATATATATATATATATATATATATATATATATATATGGTGGGGGGGGGGGGGGGGGAGGCTGTGGAATTAGAAAGTAAAATACCTTTCAAATGACAGATTTGGGTACATGCTTCTCTGAAAACTTTAGAAAATGTGATGAAAAATAGAATATTCTGTGAATACTTTGAACTCTCTTTTAGCAGGTCTGCTAAACATCTATCTTTCCATCTAGCTGACTTGTAACTTGCTCAATATTAAATTCCCATATTCGATCATTATTGAATTGTGATAAAATATCTATGCAATATTTACTAACATTTTGACTTGCTTTACTCGGGAAAGACCAATAATAAATTGAAGTGCCAATTTTCTCTGAATCGACCATGCAATCATCGACCAAACTTGTGACCACCTCCTTCACCGACATCGGAGTGATTCCTTTCTCTTTTGGCAGAGCTTTTTCCAAATCCTTTAACTGGAAAAAGTCTTTCTGAAGTGATATAAAAAGGAAAACGTATCAAAGCAATGATTTGTCTGACTTATTCCTCGTGGCTCCTTAAGAAGCAATGACTTAAAAGTAAATAGTTCAAAATGAATAACAAACTCAGGAGCCAATGAAAAGTCCCTATTTTTTAATAATGTGTGTAAATCATGTGTGCTGTTGTCACAAATATAAAGAACATACGATTGTGTGTGTGTGTGTGTGTGTGTGTGTGTGTGTGTGTGCGTATGTGTGAGAGAGAGAGAGAGAGAGAGAGAGGGAGAGAAAGAAAGAGAGAGAGGGATAGAGAGAGAGAGAGAGAGAGAGAGAGAGAGAGAGAGAGAGAGAAGAGAGGAAAGGCAGATGGACAGACAGACAGACAAAGATGGAATGGGATTGTTATCAATCAATAAACACATCAATTTGGAAACAATCACAAAAGTAAAAGAAAAAAAAAGAAAAAAAAAAAAAAAGAAAGAAATAAATAAAATAAGAATATTTTTAAAAAGACGACCACACTTTTTCAGATAGTTGTACTTTCATTTGTATCTAACTGATAGTCATTGAAAATAAACACTTGAAATAAAATGCGATTTCATAGACTGCATTATTACCCTTGAGATTTCAGTCATAAATCAAATCTCTGACAAATTGAAAGCTTGTATTCACTGAATCCTACTAGCAGTTCCCATGACGTCATTGTTATTGGGGTGCTCTGCATAAACAGAACATATGGTAACTACATCATATAGATAGAGCATAAAATATACATTTCTATCAAAATCAATTTGATGTTCAGCTGGCTGAAGTTATTATCTATAAAAGTATTCAATAAAATGAATTTAACAGCTTCAAGATGTTACGTATTTTGCTCCATTCTGAATCCATCATTTCCATTCTACAGAGGGTTACATTCCACATAAAAGCTTGTTCCAGAATGTTTTGGTGATCAGCAGGCCATTTATTTGACAGAATCCTTTTATAGCTTTTCCCCACTCGTGTTGTGGATTTCCTGTGACCAGCAGGCATGACCCTGGATCATCTCAATTTATCGCTTTGCCTACGACACCACTCAGGCGGTATGTTCATTTTTGTGGGGGATCATGACTAATAGTCATCCATGTATTTGATGAATGCCACTCACTAATGATAACAAATACCTTTTCATAGAAATAGTCCATGGCTCTTGATCGCTTCTCCTCTAGACTTAATCCTTTCTTTTTAGACTGAAATAGGATTGCATGAAAAATAAATAAATATATATATGTACTTTATTCATTATTTATATATTAAATTACTAATTTCTACAAACTCACTCCTAAGGAATACACAAATTTACTTGACAAAAATATACAAGCAGAGTACAAGAAACAAACACCATCTTCAAAACCTGACATTACAGCAGAGGACAAAAGCATCACCGAAAACCTACAGCTAAACGACAAGAATAGACACCACAGCAAAATCCAACGCCTTCATCACTATCAAAGACCATATATTGAACTTTCGTAACAAAGTCCAATGCGTCTCATAATCCTATGCAAATCACAATATATAATATATATTGCTTGTTTGTTGGTTTTTGTCCTGATTTTATTTGGACATCTTGTTATGTGTTAGAAAAAGTGTTTCCTTTAGACCAAAGTTACTTTGACTTGTGCTCCTTTTGAAGAGTTCTAACTCTTTTCTTTTTAATTGAACTTTCAATTGTCTACGATTTGTCCTCTTCAAATAAAGTGGGTTTAGACTGCTAATTATTAGTTACTATAACCGTTGTTTTTACATTGCATCAATTTTGTGTAATTATTGATAACTAAAATAAAAACGAAAACAATTTTTCAAAATAAAATATAAAAAAACTGTCGGGAATTCAGATTGAGTCTGAATAATAGGTTGATTGTACATGCATATTGAAATTTTAGTCGAATAGCCACGGGAGACTATTCAGACTCGAGTCCGAATAGCTCCAGCCTTATAACTTATACTTATGCTATTGTTATGTCACTTAATCCAACTATAAAACTTGACACCTTCTGAGTCAGCTTATTGATAAGCGGAAGCGGGAGGCGTTCCGAACGCTCCTACATCCCCAGTATTCTTTTCTTTAAAATAATGTTCTAGTAGGCAGTTTAGTGAGCAGCAGCAGTGGCAGTCAAATTTTGACCCAACTCGCCCATAGGAAAGTTGTGACTGGAAATTGCCGTTCGCGTTTTGGGGGGTTCAATTAAAGATGCATAACTTCGTTATAAAGAGGAATATCGCAGATATTTTGGTATCATTATTTTCGTCTTTCAATTTCCTTTTAAATGGTACCAATTGAGGAAAAATCCATTAATAATTCCAGAAGTTATATGAAGTTAAAATTTGGCAATTTTCAAATGCATTTATTTTTTTATTTACCGCGTGTGTTTTTAAAATTTAAACGCTTGTTTTTAGAATAGCATCTAAACTTTATTCATGCCAAATTTCAGGGCTCTATATCGATGCGCAGACACCTTTTAACTCTGCGCCGAAATGCCTTGTTTACATTATCTTCTCATCATGGCTGCCGCGCGATATCGATATTCATATCGATATTTTAAATTTAGTTATGTATTATGTTAAATTTAGTCCATAATATTTTCAGTACTACTATTTACTATGTTTTTATTTTGAATACATACGTTCCAACTTTATTTATAGGCATTTTATAGTTTTTGTTTTAAAAGTTCGTATATTTCTTCTCTTTGTGAAATTCGATATTAATAATATCGATATTTTAAAATTACCAATTGCTTTAATTTTATTTTATTTTACTTTGCCATCAAGTCATCAAGTTTCTTTCCCATATGTTTAGGTATGTTTATCATTTGTATCCATATTTTAAAGGCCTTAGCCTTAATAATTATTATGGTAAGAAGTTCTATTTGTTTTGACACCCCCATACATTGAGAGAGAAGGGGGGGGGGGATAAAATTATATTAATTGTCAGTTCAAATGATGTAATAGCAATAAACCCAAAGTGGTTTAGCAGAATTTTTTAAAGTATTAAAAGCCAGAACTTTCCTTCTAATCATAATAGGGAATCTGTTTCAATTTATTTGAACTTTTTCAATCTACCATTTTATTTATATGCAATTAAATTGCCATAGGTAAAAATAAACTCATTATGTCATTACACAACATGTTTATATCTTTTCATTTAAATACCCTCAAGCCCTTTTTTATTCTCTATGTATTAATTAAAAGAGGGTAATTATTTGCAATTGTTTCAGTGAGATATTGGGGATAAATCCAAAAGTGATAGAGCAAATTCTTTTTTACGTCTAGCCGCGTTTTTGATTATGTAACATTTGCGTCATATTATGTAATAATGTGTTAATTTGAAATGTTTATCTTCCTCTTTATTAATGTAAATGCATTGTCCTCGATAAGACGAACATTTTGGTATACAATATATGATAAGAACTCCATATTGACTGTTTTAACCATTTTTTATTAACATCACGCGTTTTCGGTCACAACTTTGCAATGGTAATTTTGGGGTAAAAATGGTCTAAAATTTCAGACTTTGAACTGCCGTAACTCCATTTCTAATCAAGATAGAAACAAAATTCAAACTGTTTTGTATCTGTGTTGCCAGCTCTTTCATATGACATTGGTTTCAAGTGTGTGAGGTACATTTAGAATTTCTATTAAACTCCCTAGTTCTAGTAGGGGGCTTGGGAGGGGTGAGACTTTAAAAAAATAATTTTTCTCCCTCACCAAACCCCCTACTAGAGCATTATAAAAAAAAAGAATACTGGGGATGTGTAGGAGCTTTCGGAAGGTCTCCCCTATACGATGACTTTGACTATGAATATGAATGGGCGACGGACGGGAATCTAGACTTCTCTTCCTATCATACATACAATGTTAGATGGACATCTATGTGCGCTAGTTTTTAATCGTATTCATAAGGCTTGAACAATTAATTTACCATTGTACAAGGGGGGAAAATGGAATGGCATTCAATAACTGCCAGTAATTTTTATCCTCTTGGGAGATATGAATGTTTCTGTGACTGACTGAAAGAAGTTGGGATTCCAAGTTCCAAGAAGAAGTTGAGTTACCCGGCAAAGAAGTGACTAACTACGAAGGTTGAGTAACTATCTGGGAGAGTTCTGTTTTTTTTAGAATTATTCCTTTGCTTCCATATAAATGCCATTATTGTAATCAATTTGTTTGGGTATTTTTTTAAAGATTGTGCATTTATTACAATGTGCAGGTAAAACAGGATATATTTTGGACGGTTTGATAACAGTAATTTATTGTGGTGACTTGAATGCTTAGAATCACTCATAGAAATCGGATATCGTTGGAATCACTTCGTCTTAGAGGCTATTTATGGTTGTCTTCCGGACAAAAACATCCATCACGTCATGGGCCGGGTGTTTCAAACTGCAGTAACTCTAGATAAAAGCAAAATATAAGTCCATGTTGTGTGCACTCAGCTTTGTACTTCATCGTTGATTGAATTAAGTTTTCGTTATGTCAAAGTCAAACATTCTCAGACCCTTTCACTCACAACGAGATGTTTACAGTCCAAGAACCGTCCTTGTAAGTAGTGTATCTCGACGTCTAGAGTGCTGTTGTAGATAGTTGTAGAGTCAGCAGAGTAAGTCGAGTTGTAAGTGTCGAAAATCATATGATATGATGATAATTTAATTGCCCTTCACTGCTGCTATAGTGCACAGAACTTGCGGAAAGACTCCCAAAAAATCAGTACCTGTACTATAAGTAGACATGTACTGGCCTCCCCATATACTTAGATATTTCTTTGTAAACTTTGTTGATCGACTTTTGCTTGACCACAAATAAGCGAGAAAACGACACTTAGCCTTCGGCTTCGTCGCTTCTAATCTATGATGTCTAAGTCTAAGAGACTAAGACAAGACCCTTCAGACTTTCTCATGGCCATCTGAGCACAACCTGCAAACCCCAATTTACACGCAGATGAAGAAATATCCCTTGAAGGGATCAGCTCAATAACTTGGAACAATGTTCGTGTTGCCACCAGCAGTGACCACTCAATGACAATGGTTAACCCTTCTACCGCATTGGGGTCAACCGGAAATGACGACCGGTTCCCAGTAGTTGCCTAGCAAGTTTGATTGTAAACATTGGGCCTGGCAGAGAGGAATTGGTCAAAACCAGACTAGGTCAATAAAAATCAATTCTGTGCTCTAATATCATTGTAACCCCTATAAAACCATATATTTTCTGAAAGCTTAAATTCAGTCCTAGTTAGCCAGTATGAAATAAATATGACTGAAGCAAGAAAATATAATTTAAAAATCAACAAAAATAGGAAATAAGTGATTTAGTGGGGGAAAAAAAGGGGGAAATTAGAAATAAGTATAGAATCTACTTACCTTCTTTATATGTAATCCATAAATGAATGATAATAACATTAGTATTCCAAATTATATGAAAACACTGCTGAAAAAAATGTTTGATTAAGGTTATCCTTTCTCCTCTGAGTCCCTGTTTCCAGGTTGCAGGCTTGGAACTGCCATAGGCCCATTAGAAAGGTCGACAAAAGAAAAAAATAGAAGGTAAAACAGATGACAGAAGTCCTTAAAAGGACTGGTTTAGTCCTTAAAAGGACTGTTTTAGTCCTTAAAAGGACTGTTTTAGTCCTTAAAAGGACTGTTTTAGTCCTTAAAAGGACTGGTTTAGTCCTTAAAAGGACTGGTGAGGAGCAGTCTACTCCTGGAGTTTCCTCTTGGCCGCACGCTTGTAGTCCTTGCATGTGTGGTAAATTTTGAAACAGGGTTCGCTGTGAAGTCCCACGTTACAGTCAGGGCACTCTGTTCGAGAGAACTTCCGCTTCCCTGGTTCAGAACAAACCACACATTCTCGTTGAGGATTCTGGCATTTGGCGTTTGGCTTGGGCTTTATTGACTGACCGAAGTGTCGTCCAGTCAGTCTAAGGAGGGAAGAGCCACCAACATCAACATTCCTAATGTAGGGTGAGATGAGTATTGGAGTGAGCTGGACGAGCTGCTTGACAAGAATCCTCCTGAAGAAAGAGTGAGAGAGCTTTTTCCTGGAATGGCCCTTGAATAGAAGGTATGAGTTCAAGATGCCGAGCATGAACATGTGGAAGAAGGCCTTCTTCCACCACTTCAGTGTCCGTCTCTTGAACGCATGATTGGCTACTATCTGGTCACTTCTGTCGACAGCTCCCATATACTTGTTGTACTGGTTGACAGCAGCGAGCTTGACAATCTCCTCTTTCGTTACAGGATTCATCTTGCCAGTCCCCACTCTGTTGTTGCTGTGGGCAGTCGTGAGGATGTTTACCTCCCTCTTGTCGAAAAAGCGGAAGAGGTTTAACTTCCCGTTGGTAACAGAGTGGGTCTCAGGGTCACTTTTCACGAGTTTAGGGATCATAGTCTTGGGTGGGCCGTTCTTCCTGTTCAGCCTCATGGTGCCACAAGCTAACGTTTGGTTGCTGTACAGATGTGTGAAGAGATCAGGGCTAGTGTAGTAGTTGTCCACATATAGTATTCTACCACAGCCCTGATATGGTGTTGTCAACCGCTCCACGACATCAAAGGTAGCACCATGGGATGAACACTCCTTCTTGCCCGTGTACACCTCCAGATTGCAGCAGTAGCCGTTGTCACTGTCGCAGAGTTCAAATATCTTGATCCCAAATTTGTCCGGCTTGTCTGGGTTGTAAACTCGAAAAGACAGAGGTCCTCTCCAGGCGACCATTGCCTCATCCACAGCCATGTGTCGCCCAGGAAGGGTATCCCCTGCAATGTGCATATTTGGAAGGCCAATCAGGGACTTTATTCCAATACACCCAGGAAAATATATCCCCATAAAATCTGGCAAGAGACCTTGGCCAACAGGGAAGAAGCCTTAAGAAACAGGCACATGAAGGATGCAGAAAGACTATCCAATACTCGCATTCTACCCTCCCCCCCCGCCCCTTAATGTTGGAGACTGCGTCGGGATACAAAATCAGACAGGGCCATTTCCCACGAAATGGGACAAAACAGGAATCGTTATTGAAGTCCATCGGTTCGACCAGTATGTCGTCAGAGTTGATGGATCGAGCAGAATAACTCTAAGAAACATAAAATTCCTGCGCCTCTACCACTCAGGTAAACGAGGTGCCTATTATTGACCCTGTCAATTATTGCTATTTTATGACTAAAATGTATGTCATTATAGTAAGGGGTCCTGATAGCTCAGTTGGTAGGGCACTCACTTCACAAGATCGATCCAAGGTGCTGTTAAGATTTTTTTATGACCCCCCACTTCCACCTATCAGTGATTGGGTAGCTGGGTCTGTTAGATCTGGTGGAAAGTATTTTGCAATAGACTAGTGTCTAAAGGGTAGTAAGCAATTGCTATTGTCCATTTCACACTTTAGAAACTGGGATAAACTCAGGCCTTATGGTTCTAAAGGACCACTTAATGTCACTGTTTTGGGGTTTTTATTGCTGACTAATGACATATAGGGGGAAAAAATTGGGACCAGAGTCAATGTCGCTATCCAGGGGTTGTCGTTATTCAGGGGTCTCGTTATCCAGAGGTTGCACTGTATGTGGATGTGTTGTAAGGGATGTATGTGAGAGAGATGGGGGGAGGCGCTTGCATATGTCCAGTATGTTTTATACAACAGATGTCCATATATTATGTCTCATCTCGTACGCCTATCCTGTCCTGTAAATCCATGTTGCTGTCGTTATAGAATCATAGATGATACAAATTTGTTACAGTCAAGGGTTTTTATTCACCCTTGTGTAAATAAAGCTTAAATTGATATTGGGTGGAAGGGTAGACTTGCCGGAGAGTACTTTGTGCAAGAAGAAAGTGAAAGCTATTGCCATAAAATACCTTTGATTTATTTTTACCCCTGTTTATTTTCAGTTTGTTTTGTTATTAGAGTATTGTTGAAATCTGTCCTTTTCAGGTCATTGCTGATGAAGGTTGCCTTGAAATTCCAGAGGACTTAAAAGCGTTTACAGAGGGTTCAAATGGATTAAATGTGTGAGCTTTTAGCTTATTCAATCTTTATGTTTTTCTGAAAGTAATTGTCTTAGAACAACAGTTTGTCTTTATTTTTTTAGAAAAAATAAATGAAAAAATAAAAGTACAGTCCACTCTGGTTAATCATAACATTTCCCAAGAAACGGAATTAATTATGTATCAAAGTAAGTGATTAATTGCTACAAACTTCGATTAATCGCAATAAATTTTCAGCCTCAGAAAGTGGCAAATTCAGGAAATTAATCAAACAAAATCTCATGGTTATATTTCAGCATGGGTGAATTCATGACAGGTTGAAGAATCGAGAGTTGGTGGGTGGTTAATGTTACAGTAGTGTGTTACCATTTTGTTGGAGTCAAAGAGGGTGAGTCTTTGAAGTATGGGTTTGTGCGATCATCTGTAACCATTAGATAGGAGGCAAGGGGACTGGACATAGTCTAGGCAACACATAAACAATGACCCTTGTAAGGAGAGACTGAGTGATATTGATATCCTTTGTTTCAGGATTGTGTGTTTGGTGAGATCTTATTGTTTCTCATCACGGTTATCTCTTTTACTCTTAAAAATGCTGAGAACAAAAGAGTGAAAGTTAATTCAATATGAATAAGATGTTGGCTTGCATCAAAGCTGCTTTTCCTTGTCAAAATCTATGCAGGGCTGCCATATTGTTTTTGTTTCAATCAAATTGCTCAGTCTGTGGTAGATTGTGAACAATGTTTTACATTTTTAACATTGACAACAGTGTTTGAGTTTACACTTTTATTATAAACATCTGGCCTCAGCAAGAAAACAGACGACCCTTGATGCCGTCTCAGGGAAATGAGTGATGTCAAACGCAAAGGAAAATGAATGAATTTACAACAATAAAACGAAACCAACAAAACAAACCCCCCCCCCCCCCCCTCACACACACACACACACAATTTTTTGTAAAAATTCAGAAATAAAAATAAAATTGAAAATATAACAACAAAACGGGAAAAAACAATAATGGGTCACAGATGGTCTCAAGCCTGTGTAATCTCTGAGGGAAAATGTTGCAATAGTGGACAGGGAACTCAACTTCGGTTAATCGCAACATTTTTACTGATCCCAAGGTGTTGCGATTATTCGGAGTGGACTGTATAAATAAACCCAGTTTGATTTTAATCATATTTATCAACCATTGAGACAAAGTTGTGTTTGGTTATTTTTCTGACCAATGGCAGGTGGATATTGGAAAGGTTTTCTTGTTTCGTGCTCTCATTACTTATCATTCCTAATTCTCGTTTTAAAAAGATATTTATGATATTTACCTTCATCACCAGCCATTATGCTAAAAGACTGCCGCTGCCTTGTGGAAATAATCATCCTCCAATTGACCTGATTGTTTTCGTCTATAAAGTTTACAATAAACAAAGGTGAGATATTATAATGTTTTAATAATTTTTTTTTCATTCATGTTTTATATTTTATATATTATACCAGCTGGTTCAGAAAACTGTCCCCTGTTTGGAGTGCAACCACTTCTTTACTATCTTACCGAAAATGTTGAAATCTTATGGTTAAAAGATCAGATATTTATATTTATGTTGTCCAAATTTCATCAAAATTTATGATTTTCCAATCACTTTACATAAGTACCACAAGAGACAATTTATAAATATTTAAAATGGGTTTTCTTACTATATTCATAAAGTATTCTGATAATCATGGAAAACACTTTTTAAATTTTGAAAATCCATATATGTAAATAAGAAAATGAGAGTAAATTCATTTTTTAAGAACTTAGATTTCTTTTTTGCTTGCCAATTGATGTAAGATAATGTTCCAACTTTGACGTCATGTTACTAAACACCAGAAAGATTTATCATACTTGCGAAACACATTTTTAAAGCACAGTGACTAGATAAGCAAAAGATTTTTAAAAAAGATTTGAACCTGACACAAATTTTTTCATAAATCTACAGTCGGCTGAAATTCCCCAAAAATACTCACGAAAGTCAACGTTTTGGCCTTCAGTATGACGGAATAGTGTATTCAAAATACTAAATGAACTTAATAATCATACAAAATGATATGTAATTCACGTCAATGGGTAGAGAGTACTGCAGGGTAGAGGTTCAACTTTTTTCAGACATCTTCTTTAAATGGTCTTTGCATAATAACGAAGTGAACATCAAGAAACCAGCATTTTTGTGCATTGGCAGAAAAATGGCTATAATAACAAGCAAAATGAATAGAAGATTAAATATCTTGTGAAATAATGCAGACAGAAGAAAAATGTCACGCATTATAGGGAAATGAACCTGCTGAATTCAAAATTCATCTAAATTTTTGTTGGAGTCATTATTTCCTTCTCAAAATTCAACATGAAATAATTTATGACTTTTCTTTTCAGCCTGGAATCGATTCGGGGAAGTATGTCGTACCTAGATAGGAGATACTATGGAGGGAAATGTTTTATCCTTGTTTATTCAGGTATGGTTATTAGACAAAGAATGGAAAATGAGAAGGATGCTCTAAATTATTTATAACATTTTATTACGGCAGGGCAATGTGTTACTTATGTGAAGTAGGCCATCACAAGGTTGATAAAGAGGCGGTTACCATTTGTATTACATCTCACTAATGGATAACAGAGGATTATTGTTATATTTTTGCACATCTTATCTTATCTGTTTTATATACACCCAAGCAGCAAACATTTTCTGTTCGATAAACCATCTTTCCAATATAAAGTAAGAGAGAAACATTTTCATAGATTTACAAATTTTATAATCATGGCTATGATTTTCAACAAGGACAGAATAGAAAGACCACAGAATGCCGGTATTAGTAATTAATGATTGACAATTACATCTGAATCCATTATTAATTAGGTTTGGTTTTTGGTTCTGTCTTCCCACCATAATCTGCATTTATTTTCATTATAATTTTTTTCTACTTTTATTCTTTCAGATCGAAAATATTCCCCTGAAGACATAAAAGAGACAGAGGATTTTGCAAAAGTACACAGCATTCCGATGCATTATGCAACCAAACAGAAGGTACAATCTGTATTTAATTTTTGAAGAAATGGTATTGACGCGTGATTTAAGAGACATTTCAGCTCAGGAGTAATCTCATTTGCTACCATTTCTAGTGGCCGTGGTGAAATATTGTCAGATCCTACTGCCTTACTTGTTTTTAGATTATGGCAGGAAACGCAAATATGGGTGAAAAGGCATTTTCTGCATGGGCGCCACTATAGATTAAAATCTAACATAAATCCAATGATAGTGTTTATTGCATTCAATAGATAAACTCTTCCTGATGCTGTGTGAGCAAAATTTTGTTAAAATTCCGATTCTTTATAATTTTTTCCGATTTTTTTGTGTCCGTGGATGGCGTTTTGAAGACACCAAGGATTTACTTTCGTTTTTGAGTGGGACCAAGTCAGGTAAGTAAATCAACTTTTTTAATCACAGTTTTACATTTTATTATGTTTCTGATGAAAGTTAAGTGTATTAACTACAATATCTGCAATTTATTTTTAATTTTAACCGTTTTTAAAGTTGTTTATAAGTTATTTTTAGTTTATGACGTCATCATGTTATTTTCGTGTCGCCGATACCGAGACGGAAACTTTGATTTAAATATCGGAAAAACTCAGATCTTTTAAATTAAAAAATCGCTCAGTTGACTTGATTTAGATCTCAGAAAGTGATACTATCGAGGAAAATGAAAAAAATAAACTTTTACATTGTTTTTGGAGTGATTTATCTGGCATGCGAGATTTCGTGTCTTCATTTTTCTGCCCATGCGCAAATTTCAATATCCCATTCCTGTCGTCATTTATCAAAGACACCGGAAAGGTGGGAAGGCAGAAAATAAAGACGCGAAACGAGCTTGTCGGTTGCCCACGCAGAAAAAAGCGACACCATTGCCATAGCCATGCGGTCAGGTCTGAGTGCTGGATCGTTTTATTACTATTTTTGTTTTTTATTTGCATGTTTTGGGTTATTTGTTATAAAACAAAACTATTGTGTTGTAATTTTTTGCTTTTGATTTTTTTCTCCTTTTTAATTTTTTTTTTAGTTTATTTCTAGTTTTTTGTTTTAAAAAAAGTTTATTGGATTGTGAAAGTTTGATTGCTTTTAAAGTTTTGAGTCAAAATTTGACGTTATTATTTTTTTTTTCCCTTTTCTGTCTCATTCCTTTAATGTAAATGTGGATTTTATCATTTGAAGGCACTGGAGCGTCCGGAATGGGGGGTTGCTTTAGATTTTTATGAGATGCTCATTATGATGATACTGGCACTGGATAGTCACTTCATGGAGGGAGTGGGGGTCAGATAAGTTTTCTTTTCGTTTATTTAGCAAAGGGGGGGGGGGGGGGGGGGGCTTTAATCTAATTAAAAAATAGTAGTAAATATAACAAGCATTTTTATTTTTAAAAGTAATTTTCATCAATGTTTTTTTGTTTTATTTTTTATAAAAATCTATATCATTTTTTTTTTTCAGTTTTTCTTTTTCACTATGCCTCATAGAGAGACTGTTAAGCGCCAGATGCTGAAGGAGGAAGACCCTTAGGCATATGAAGCCAACCTCATTAAAAAACGGACAGCAGAAAAGGCAAGGAGGGACATTATGAAACAAAGAAAGGCTGCTGGCGAGTTCTCTGCTGAGATGATGGAGGTCATGGAGCAAAAAAGATTAATGAAGAAGTAAGCAGCTTTTTGGATAGTGTACTGTAAACTTAAGCAGAAATTTTTTAAAAACCTATGCTGGAATAGGAATTTTTGCTAATCTCTACAATTTAGCAGCTACTATCTCATGTGGCTATATAAATGTATATATTTGTGCTACTGATTATACAATTTTATTTTTTAAATTATACATTTTCTCATTAGTAAAAAACAGAGGATTCGGGATGCGAAGAGAAGAGTGGAAAAGGAGGCAGAGACAAAGGCAATGCGCCTAACGAGAACAAGCTATCAACCACCTGCTTGCACCCCGAAAAAGCCTCGTGACATGGACGAGGAAGAGTTAAGGTTGCACAAGGCGGCGTTGAGAAAAGCCTCCAGAGACAGGGAGAGCAGTCAAAAAAAGACAGCAAGAAAGTAAGTTTTTGTCATATGTTTAGGATCTTATGTTCATGAGTCTGTAAAGTTCTTTTATACACATTTTTAATTAATATTTATAATGAATAATTTTCAGGGCCAAACGAAGGAAGATCTATCATGAAAAAAGACAGCAAGCTGCCTTGGCACAAGCGGGGACACCTGTGTCTTCTACTACGGGCCCTGTAATGAGGCAGTCTTACTACAATTTAAATCATGAGGTAAGTTTCAAATTAACTTGCATTTATATTTTGTAATGTCAAAGTAGAGATTCTTGAATATGCTGCATTTGCAATGATTGAATTTACATCCTTTTTTCTTCCATCAGTATAAACGTAAAGCCAAAGACCTCGGCATGACACCTGAAGAGTACGGGAGGTCGGTTTTGAACCTGGCCAACCCAAGAACTCCGCAGAAAAGGGTTGCGATTACACAACAACAAAAGTGTCATCCGTGCAAGGCCCTGTTTCGTGACGCTGAAGAATCTGAATCATTCGACTTGGAACAAGAGTTGGGCATCCAAGTAACAGATGTCATGGTCCAAGAACATGGACCAATTGACCAGGCAGTCCCCAAGCCCCTCCACTTGAAAATTCAGGTATCAAAAAATGTTTCTTTTCCATAGATGGATTTATCTGTATACATATGTGAAAATATTAACATATTTATGGTCTGAACTATTAGCTGATGTTCTCATTCAATTTCCTTTTTGTTTCTCATCCTCAGTTGTTTTTCTGTGAAGACAAGATTTCAAGAATATTACCTCATTCGAGGTATTCTTCTAAGCACGGACCTGCTCGTGTAATGCAGTGCTTAGTTAAGGAAGCACACCTCATTTTCTTGGCCGACAATCCCAATGAGACGGTGGGATTGACTTTATTCCAGTCTCTTCGGCCAAGGAATGTCCGTCTCATGGGAAGCGTCCCGGTGGAGAGCTGCCTTTGCATTGATTGCACAGATGTGAGGTGCGGTTAACAATTTTTTCTTATTAAATTTATTAACGGTTTTCTTTTTAGTTTCTCAACTCCACCCATTATTTTATTTTCAATACGGTTTCCTTTCTTGTGCCATATTTTTACAATTTCTTTCTTCTATACCATCATTAGATTAAAGATCAACACCATCAACAAAACTGTTGGGTGCATCAGGTCAACTACCAGCAGAGACCGACATGTTGTCTGTTATATGCTGCCCATATGATGGCAGATGGCCCAGCCTGGATTGCGTTGTGGGTAAGTTTATTTTTTATTGTTTTTTTCTCAAATATTGTTCAACATGTTTTCTCCTCTGCATTTGGTTTTTTATTTGTTTTTCCTTCCTTTTTTTTTTTCATCCAAAGACTAAGTTTGCAGATTTAAGGAAATTGGTGTAGTACAATTTTAAGCATTTTCTCTCTGTCTCTCATCAGGTAAATGTGGTCTTTGCTGTGACCGGATGAGGCCATTTCGGTTCGTTTGTCGAGATATTTTCTCGACACCATCTGTCAGATGGCAACGTTGGCAGAGAAATGCCAACGGAAAAATGGAGCCCCTTGAAAAGGAAGGAACCTTTAGGTAGATATTTAATTTATTTATCTAATCTATCTTTCATATGTTTAAAAACTTCTCAAGATTTTCTCTAATTTATGACATTTATTTTTGCAGGGAGCTGATGAATGAGCTTGAGAAAGATATCAAGGAACCTACAAAAGGAAGAAGCTTCCTTGAGCATCTCTTTAATGCTTATTGGCAACAGAGCCAGTTTAAAGAGTTCAAAACAAATCCTGAAGAAGGTAGGAGAAAAAAAAGTTCATTGACTTACAATAGTAACTAACTCTAAAGAATAAGAAAAGATAATTCAAACTTGCACTTTCTTTTTCCTATTTTCAGGTGAGATTGTCATGGTGCAGGATTTTGGGGAGAACCGTAAAGCGGCATACAATGCCGAAATCAAGTCTGCCCACTTCGGCAAGCAACAAATCACTGTTCATCCTGTTGTTGCATTCATCAGGCTGTCCAAGAATTTACTAGACGGACGATCGATATCCTAAGAAGAAAGGTGTCAATTAGGAAGCTCACGATTTGGAATGATGGTGCTGCTAGTCAGTATAAGGTAAGGACGGTTTCATATGTTTCCTTGTTATATCAAGATATGAATTCTTTGTACAATTTATACAATGTTATGAAAAGTGACATAATTTCAATTTTTATATTCACAGGGCCGAGGCAGTTTTCATGACTTAACTCTCCTTCCACATCAGCCTCAAAGATGCTACTTTGGAAGTGAGCACGGGAAAGGAGAGGCAGACGGGGAAACTGGCACTATGAGCCAAGCATTGAAGAGGGCTGTCCATGCGGGTGTGAATTTTACCTGTGCTAAGGACATGGTACAGTACCTCTCCAGCAAACATGGGTCCTCCACAAGGTAGGTTTATTATTTCAGTTCAAGCTTCTTCATTAATAATATAATTTACTGTGGTAAAGATATTTGTTTATTCTGCATTCTAGTGTCTTTTTTTTATTTCTTGGCTTACAGACAATATATTCTGGTCCCTGAGATCGACAGGACAGATATTGGTGAAGATATACTGACGATTCCGGGGAAACAGAAGTATCACCAGTTCCAGGCCCTGAAAGAGTACATATTGCAAGCAAGACGGCTCGCTTGCTGTTGTACGGCTTGTCGACAAGGCAAGCCGTTAAAATGTATAAATCTGGACACTGTTGGTGAATATGTTGTCCACAAATGCAAACCAAGGTAACTCCTATTGCATATTTTACTTAATGTATAGAGGTGTTACAAGAAAGTACATTGCTTATCACTTACATTTTTAAAGCATTTTACCTAATTTATTTTTCAATTTGTTTTCTTATTGTTTCAGTGTCACAACAACGTTGAACACTGGCTTCATGGAGGAGCCCAGCGTGGAGCCAGTGGCTGGCCCTTCTAGGCCTGCATTCCCCAAGCTTGGGGATTTAGTCAGATTGAAATGCCGGATAAATAAGCTTGAGAAAATTTATTTTGCAATGGTGAGTCTATATCCATATACTTCAGCTACTATATTATACAGTGGTAAACTGATCTTATACATAAACTGTAAACTGAACATTATACTACACCCAGCAGGCATCTATCAAAATCGGAAACTCTACAGGAAATTCCATTCCTATTAAGAAAGGAGTCCGTCAAGGGTGTGTTGCCTCACCAGATCTGTTTAATCTATACCAAGAAACAATCATGAGGGGCATAAATAATATGGAGGGAATAAAAGTAGGAGGTCACAACATAAATAATATAAGATACGCAGACGATACGGTACTCATTGCAACATCAGAAATCCAACTTCAAAAGATTGTTGACAAAGTGGTAGTAGATAGTGAAGCCAAGGGAATGGAAGTGAATATCACCAAAACAGAATGCATGGTAATACAGAAAAACCCCGAAAACAACAACACCTGCAATATAACGATTCACGGCGAGCAGCTTACCAACGTAGAAAGTTTTAAATACCTAGGTTCAATAGTGACAACAGATGAAAGATGTAACTCAAGCCAAACAGGCCTTCATGGACCTGGGAAACATTTTGAAAAACAAACAGATGTCGTTCGGGATTAGATTCCGAGTCTTGAAGTGCTACGTGTGGCCAATCTTGTTCTACGGATGCGAAAGCTGGACTACAAATGCAGAAACACAAAAGAACATTGAAGCTTTTGAAATGTGGTGCTTGAGAAGGATGCAGAGAATATCGTATACCGCACACAAAACGAACGAAGAAGTGCTAAAACAAACATACCAACAAAGGAAACTAATGCCCTTAATAGTGGATCGACAACTATCCTTTTTCAGACACATAGTAAGGAAAGATAAGAATGAATACCTGGCAAGTTGTGGAAAAATACCTGGTAAACGCGCCCGGGGGAGACAAAGAAAAACACTCATAGACCAACTGAAGGGCTTCACCAACCTAACAATCCAAGAGCTGTTTGAAAAAGCAAGAGACAGGGAGGAATGGAGAGAGATAATTCATGCAGTATCCGAAGCCTGGACCAGGCATGGAACCTAGAAGAAGAAGAAGAAACTGATCTTAGCCCAAGTCGTGTAATATCTTATAATTATAATGCCATTTTTTAACAGTAATTGGATATTTCTCTCCACAGACTATTCAAAGTGTGATTTAAGTACTGCTCTGTCATTCATACTGTATTATTTCTATTGATTTCATATCAGGTTCTGGAAGTTTCTGAAGAGGAGGGAAGCTTTTCTGTACAGTTCCTGCAGAAGAGCGGAACTATGTATACCTTTGGCCAGGAACAGGATGTGGGTCTCATCAAAGAAGGCCCACCTGATTATTATTCCTGGGTTGTATTAACCCCATTTGACTACAGCATTGACAACCGAAATCATTTCTTTTTTAAAACTTAATATTTATTGTAATTACTGTTCATATTTTGCCCCTCGTTATATTTTTCATTATATTATCTCCCTTTGTTGTATAATAAATTTGTTTCGATTCAAAGTGCTAAAAATATTGTTTTTGTCAATTATTTCAATATATAAATGTATTTGTCTGAGTTTTGAGTCATTTATTACTTCAGGATGGTGACTTTTCTGTCAATTTTGCATTTTCACGCAAATCGGGGTCACTGCTGATTGACCTACTTTTGGGCGTTACATAATCATCTCCTGCTCAAAATTTTTATATATTTAGATTCCTCATATAACTAGCTTTAAAATGATATATAGCACTTATGTGTGGATAAAAGTTGGAAATTGGCGAAAATGGGCCCTTCAAAGTAGATGTTCTTGGATCTTATCTGTTTTCCGCCTTATTTGGCAGATTTTCAATGCATAATTGGGTCTTTTGTTGTTTCTTGTCCTAATGTTCTATTGTTTTGTTCAGTTGTAAAAAACGGAGCAGAATTGTTTGTTAAGAATGTTAGCCTTTGCTCTGTTATCAGTACATATGTCATTCTGGTCTCTAAGAGGTGCAACTCGCACGTTTTACTTTTAATAAATGCCCATAGGTTTTTGTTACTATTCTCGTCCATTCGATTTTTCACATAATCTCTGTAGGCCTTTCTGCTCTTCTGCCAAATTTCCTTTTTGATGCCATTTTAATCATTATATTTCTGTCAGTCCTCAGAGAGAGAGAGAGACTGAGACCCAGTCAAACAATAATTATTTAAGTTAAAGTTTGTTGAAAAGCTTTGTTTCACTTTTGGTGTCGGAAAAAATAAATCCTGATTTTTAAAACATCTAATCCTGTCTCTCTGGGTCTATGGATTGGCAGCTCACGTTTGTATTCCTTCCCTCGAAATTGGTTCAAACGTTCAAAATGGGAAAGATATTAATATCTGGGGTTGAGAGGGGGAGGGGGATGAGGTATTTTGGCAAGGCTGTCTGATTTTACTTCCAGTGCTAACCAAATTTAAAGATCATTTCATTTTGATCAAGATGAAAAACTCAAATTTCAACACATACAGATTGAAAATAATCAAAGATATATTTAAAAGTTGATTGAGAATTCAAGTTTTCTACCTTCTTCTGATGCCAAATTTATTTGCTTTTTGTCAAATTTGAATTAAAATATTTGTGGATTAAACCTCTGAATTCAGATTTAGATATTTATAACCTTACCATTTATCCTTCACTTTTCTTTTTTTTTTCAGGTACCTCCAGATGGAAAATACCGTCTTCATCTCCCATCAGAATTGCTGTCTGTATACTGTCCTCCCATTGGTAGTGATGTCAATGATCTCATTATTGGAGTTGTTGAGTCTCACAGTTCGGTTTCTAATTGACTCTTTGTCATGTATTTTCAACAAGTTTATTTTTTCTAACAGAAACTATTTAAGTTGTTTTACTTGAAGAATGGAGAATTTAATGTCAACATGGCCTGTAGAAAAGGCAGCATTATCTATCATTACTTTGCATTACCAGCAAATGCCTTACTACATCATACTACCCCACACTTTTGACAGTGTCACACAGTTATTGTATTTGTAAGTATCGAAGTAGCTTACAGTGTACTATATTGTATAACGATATCACAACAGATTCTACAGAGATGGAGATGGTCTAATGAGAAAAGAATTATGACCATGGCTTTCAGTGTGATAATTAGAGTCTACTCACTCAATTCTAAGTGATTGACTTGCTTAAACTAATTTTGATCTGATGAAAAGTACTTTCCTATCAGGAGGGTAACAAGCAATTGTCACAATTCATGCCTTGTTACCTTGATATTCAAAGATTACCCAGCAAGTGTCACTCTGAGGATACATGATAATCATCAGCAATTGATTCTTTTATGAGATAAAGAGAGATGGTGAAACTTGTCTTTTTCAAGCTGACGCCTTATACAGCTATTGACTGCTGTCATGTCCTGTCAGTCAAAGTCCAGGATAAGCTTTTTACTTTCAAGCTGGCGCCTTACACAGCTATTGACTGCTGTCAATGTCCTGTCAGTCAAAGTCCAGGATATACGTTTTACTTTCAAGCTGGCGCCTTACACAGTTATTGACTGCTGTCAATGTCCTGTCAGTCAAAGTCCAGGATTTACGTTTTACTTTCAAGCTGGCGTCTTACACAGCTATTGACTGCTGTCAATGTCCTGTCAGTCAAAGTCCAGGATATCGTTTTACTTTCAAGCTGGCGCCTTACACAGCTATTGACTGCTGTCAATGCCCTGTCAGTCAAAGTCCAGGATATCGTTTTACTTTCAAGCTGGCACCTTACACAGTTATTGTCTGCTGTCAATGTCCTGTCAGTCAAAGTCCAGGATTTACGTTTTACTTTCAAGCTGGCGTCTTACACAGCTATTGACTGCTGTCAATGTCCTGTCAGTCAAAGTCCAGGATATCGTTTTACTATCTGCTGTAAAAGTCCATCTGGATCTCCACCGTTGATTCGAGCATTTGTCGAACCAATTTCCAGAAATGACAACAAAATGTAACGGACATCGTCACTCGTAGAGCCCCCTGGAATGTGGCGAACATCAAGTACAATTGTTGTGTCGTCTGCTGCTAGTTGAATCTCATTAATATGTGATCCATCAAAGGATGTCGCGTCCTATGACAGAGATATGTCAGCATTCCTGAAAATAAATTCAGCAGCTTGGATATTGCTTAAAACACCCAATTCATACGCCATTTGAGCAACTGTTGCAGATGATGGTACGTCCTTTACTTGACGATTGAGAAGAGATTCCCCGATAACAGTAATGGTACGGGAACATGACTTTACAGGGATGCCCATTAAAAGAATGGCATAGGTGGTTTCTTTCAATTGCAGAAGGTAATAATTGTTCTTTTTGGTATCTACTATTGTCTTATCTAAATTTGAGTCTTTCTCAGACAGTTCCAAAAACTCTACGAGAAGGTCCTTTTCCTTAATCACATTCCTCCAGTTAATAACTTCTTTTTCATTTATTTCTGAAGAAGATTTCAACTCTGTCTCAACATCAAAAAGCCTCTCCTCAATTTTAATTTTCCTTTTCAGTGATTTAATAATGTTTCTTAATTTGTCATTAATATGACTGCAGGGATACACTTTGACTGTGGCTGAGCTTGCTAGTCTATGGCGAAGCATTTTAATGGTTTGTCTGTGACGTTTGTCCCGTTGATTCACCGTTTTAACAACACAGTATTCTGTCTTAATTTTAGTAACAGTCTTCATACGTTGAGTAGATTCTTTTTTTTTTTTTTTTGTACTTATTGGTGATGTCGTTGAGTGTTGTTTGTAAGTGTGTAATGGTTATGTTGGAACGTGTGGACAGAGATTCTGTTTGCGGTGAGGAGCTAGTCCTGGTGGTTGTGGAGCAGCAGCTTGGGACATTGTGGATGATGTACAGGGCATTTCCTCAGTTTTTAAGGTAAAAGAGAATGGAAACCCTTAAATCATCCCACCCCCTTGATACGCTTTTACTCAACTGCGTATAGCGCTGATGTAGAATCCGAATGCGATTGATAGCCATCGGCACTGAAATGTTGTCTTCATGCATTTTAAAATGTTTTAACATTTCCCTTACTGCTTTTGAATAAGAGTAACTCTTTCCTTTGCCAGAAAATCTTTTAAAGGGACCTACATATTTTGACGAAGATGCATTGTGTTTGATGAAATGAATGACAGATCCAGTACACAACTGCTGTTTTCAGCCAAAGAGGCAATAAATATTGAAGCGCTTTCGCCGAGTGAGATTTGAACATTTTTACTGGGAAAAAAAAAATAAAACAAAACATGAAAAGGGCACAGGCTCATGGATCCTCTCGGGTTTGACAAGCACACTGATCTCGGGTTGGACAGGATATGTGACGTGTATGGTAGACATTGAACAGGCCAGTAGCAGCTGTCTTGTGATAATTTCAGCTGTATAGGGGCCAAGTGGCAAGCTGAGGTGGCTTTTCGTCTGTCGCAATAGGGCATCGAGATTGGTAGACAGGGACTGGCAGTGGGAGAGTAAATTCATTCCAAGCAGGCATGGGGCGTCACTGGGATGGTTATCGGGCAGCACAATGAAGGGCACATCTCCTGGGTGGGGTTCCTGACCTCCCATAGTGGGCAGGGGGTACATGCTGTGTCTTCTTGGTTTTGTCCTGACCCTGGCTGAGGGAAACAGTCAAATGCATAGTTATTGTTTTGGAAGATGGTATTTTTTTCTTTGTAAATCATCTCTCTGTTATGTATTATTATATTTGTTATTTTGAATGTATAATGTAAGCATTTGAGTGTATTCCTCTTTGTTGGATTTTGTGCTTGTGTCCGGATGAGACTTATACTACTTATAGGTGATCTCAAACTAAGTACACTGGTGGCATGCTCTTGGAATTTACATCTGATCCCTATTTGTTCTGAGTTCCCCTCCTTTTTCTTGGGTGCTTTAATTGTAATTCTAGAACTTTTTACTATCCCATTTTCTTCCTTTTTACTGGTGCTGACCTAATTGTGTTGCAAGCGCCGTAAAACCCTTAAAAACAAAAAAAAAAAACAAAAAAAAACAAGGACACATCTCGGAAACATTCTCCAAACAACCAGACATCAATGATGATGATGCCATTTAGGGTATAGGCTGTAGAGGATGCCATAATAGTAGCACGGATGGCTTGTAGAAAGTAGTAAATAATAAGGATAATGAATACAAGGTAACAAAAGACGTCTGATGGTTTTCAGGTTAAAATAGAACAAGAAGTTTTTATTGAAAAAGTGAAAGTACATTAAACTGGTTTCTGTGGAAAAAAGAGTTCCATTAGTGAATCTGTAGTAAATACAAGTAGATGAGATAGTAAAACAATAATCTACTTGTATTTACTACGGATTCACTAATGATAAAATGTCCCGAATATTGCAATGTCCCATGGCTTCATGCCACTGTTGTAAAGTACGAACACCTTGTGTCTCTGCTGTCACACTGTTTATGAAATACAAATTACCGTCTCTTTTTATGTTAAAATCAACTTCACCATCATGGGTTGACAAGGTTGCATCATTTTTGGCGAATTTTATAGTTGCACCATTTTCTGTTGCAGCTTTCACAGAGAAAATACTTTGTGAGAATGAAGGTACGAATAAAACATTATTAAGGGTAACATTATGGTCAACTCCTTTCGTATCCCGGAGGGAAATTTCAACGTCGCCTTTGCCTTTCACAATATTTGACGGTCTGGTGCCATCGTCCAATTCAATTACGTGGTCGGCCGTTAAAATTTTCTTCACATCGAACAAATTTGTGTTGGACATTGACGATGTGGACCGTTGCCTCACTATCGACTAGGAGCGCATTGATTTGATGAGTATGTGAATGTGATGGATTGGCATCACAACTGAAACAGTAGTTATTGCGAGGTGATTGAACTTGATTCTGTGTCGTTAACAGATTACGCTGACTTGAGTCTGCGGCAGAATTTTGTGTCGTGTGATGAGGTTTTGCAGATGTTGCAGAAACGACTTTGTGGGCGTGAATGGGTTTCTTTACGCCTACAGTAGGCGGTGTCGTGTGTTGTACTTTTACAGTTTTCACACCAATGATGATCTCTACCTTTTCTATGGCTGTTACTGTTACTGCTAAGTTGAACGTTCATGATGGATGTGTCAGATCGTTGAATCTTTTCGGTGTCTTCATAATTTCTGATGGCAATTTTGAACTCAGTAAACGTTAGATCTTTGTCCTTCTGAGTATTGACGGCTGTAAACGAGTTGAATTTTGAAGGCAATCCTTTGATAATCATAGCGATTAGAAGGCTATCTCTGATGGTCTCACCAGTATCACGAAGTGATGCAGCAGCAGTTTCTGCTCTTAGCAGATAGTCCGTGACGGATTCTTGGTCAGCCTTAATTAGTGACGTGAGTTGAGTATATAGTGTAATAACTCTCAGTTTACCTTTTGGTAAATAGTGATTTCTGAGAATCTGTAGCGCTTTTCTGCCGTTGTCCCTTGCGTCTCTTATTATCAGGGATAAGGACCTGTCATCTAACACTTGCACCAGTTCGGCAAAACATTCAGCATTTTTGTTGTCATCAACTTCGACATGTTGGTCGTCTAGGTTGGCAAGTACTGTGTGTAAATCTCTTATCCGCAAAAATCCCAAAAACTTTACTTCCCACAGCTCGAAGTATCGCTCATCACCGTTTAATAATAATTTATTCCTGTGGCTGGGCCCATAACCTGTAGAGGATGCCATAATAGTAGCACGGATGGCTTGTAGAAAGTAGTAAATAATAAGGATAATGAATACAAGGTAACAAAAGACGTCTGATGGTTTTCAGGTTAAAATAGAACAGAAAGTTTTTATTGAAAAAGTGAAAGTACATTAAACTGGTTTCTGTGGAAAAAAGAGTTCCATTAGTGAATCCGTAGTAAATACAAGTAGATGAGATAGTAAAACAATAATCATACTGTAAGATGAGGTTACATACTTTAACATAGGCAGTCCATTGGCAGCTTTCAGCTTCAGATGAGATGGCTGCTGAGACGACTGGTTATTGTGGCGACTTGACTACCAGTGTCTATGAGTGAATCCACTGGCTTAACGTCCTGGGCAATGGTCGGTCTCCAATGAGGTCGGATGAACTTAGTCTGAGTTGGAATGCCTGGGGTTAACAGTTTCTTGACATCTTGAAGGTCGGGTTCAATCACTTGTGCGGCACAACCCCTCCCATTAGCCTCACGAGACTTTGGATTATGAGTCCTGTTTTGGATAACTTTCCGGCCAACAGGGCACCGGATTATGGGTCTCTCAGACACTATCCGGCCAACTGGGCATCATACTGCGGACACTATCCAGCCAATAGGGCACTGGATTATTGGGCTCTCAGGCACTGTCTGGCCAATGGGGCACCAGACTGCGGACACTATCCGGCCAATGGGCACCGGGTTATTGGTCTCTCAGGCACGGGATTACAGTCTCATGGGCCTCGTCTGTAAATGGAACTGATGTATACTGGACAAGTACTTCTGTTTCATCCGACATTGTGCTTCATTGCGGCCCATTCTGTCACACCATGTACAGTTCTGTCGGTTCGTTGAAGGTCGACCTGTCATGGGCTGGGGTCGATTTCTTTCGTCTTCTGTCAGGCGGGCAGCCACGGTGGTTCGTAACTCCTCTAGTTGGCCGGCGGTCACTTGCTCAACATAGCCATACTCCGGGTTGTCCTGGGTTCATCTCCTGGGCTCCACTCTTAGAGTGTAGAACGAGGCTTGTTTGGTCTGCTGGGCATATTTCCTCATATGTTTCTTTAGCGATGACACGTTGATAGTGAATCTCTCCATACTCAAACTCATTCTTATGTTACTGTTATACTGGACATAAAGTTTGATAAGTTGTGTGATATGGTTCTCCTCAGCAACAGACCTGGGTCAAAGAAATGTCTATGAAGAGCGGGAATAACAATGTATTTCAGAGGCTCCTACCCTTCCGCTTTTCGCGGAATCATTCCGCTTAATTGGTCTACATTCCGCGATTCCGCTTTCAATGCAAAAATTCCGCTTTTCAATCAAGAAAAATAATTTTAAAATGTTAGCTATGGTTTATTTCGTCATCATCCTCTATGGTCAATCAACACACATTTTGTATGTCTGACTATTCCCTTCATAGTCTGTGCAGTTGATGTCAGATAATATTATATTTTAGGGAGGGGGTGGGGGGAGTCAATGACTGAAGTATTATTATTGTTGATTGTTGGCTCCACAAATGTTAGGTAAATGACCTAGTAATATTATATGTTGGCTCCAATCGGTTAGGTAAATGACCTAGTAATATTATATGTTGGCTCCAATCGGTAGTATTATTGAGTAGGCTTCTTTCCTGATTTAATTTTAGCCCTGTGTATTTGTGTGCGTGTGTGTGTGTGTGTATGTGTGCATGTCTTAGTGATTCTGATGTTGGCTTTCACTTTCAATCTGTCAGCAACATGTTTTATAATCATTTCATAAAACGCAATAAAGAGAATATTATAGTCTCTTTTATTAGGCCTCGCAAAAGATGCCTTTTTTCGTGGCAGAAAAAAAAATGTAACTTTTTTTTTGTTTTTTTTTTTGCACAGTGCGTTGGTACAATGGCCTGCGAACCGGGTCATTCCACCATTGATATCCAGCCATTAAAAAATGTACAAAGCTAAATGTGTTATCGTCTAAAAGGAAAAGGTTTTACATTTATTCCTATACCACTCTTACTCTTATCATAAAAGATTGGCATTGAAGTTGCAAAATGTTGTTTTAAAACTTAACAGCATTGAAAAAATTCAACATGTTCATATCAAATTGAAATTTAATCTGTGTTAAAAACAAACATCTTATCTCTTTTTTACTAATTTGTTTTAATGTGAGTTGCATGATGGCAGAGGTATCGCATTTTTTAAAAGTTCACCAAATTCTTGTTTTCATCTTTGAGTGTGATCGAAATTTTGACACTTGGCTGGAGCACGGAACAGCACACTAAACTGGGGTCTCAATTGATTTTGAGCCAATGCCAAATGCTTATTTTGAAATCTCTATTTTTGTTCCTGAAGTGCATATGTTATAGCTGAAACCTTAAACTTTGAAAGATGATACATGAAGCTTGTGACCCAAAATTTGACAAGTGTTTATGGTCTCACTTACGTATATTGGATGACAACTAGGATAGCACAGAAGCACAACTCAAAGACTTTGCAACTGTATAAAACTTTGATAGATCACAATGATCACCCTTTTGAACACTGGCGTGAATTATGAAAAACATCAACCTCATTCACTTCAATATCATTCAAAGAAGAGTCAATAATTTGATTATGAAAACTAGGCATGTTATCAATATTTTATTTTGCTTTCTTTACTTGAAAAATATGAATTTAAAATATCTGCCTTTACTTTACTTTTTCATCATCTGTTTTACAGCCATCTGTGATTTCAATTTGCCAACACAGTTTTAATTGGGATTACAATTATCATACTCATACCATACTACCTCCATACCCCCCTCCCTCTGCATTCCACTTACTCTCGGATGCTACTTTTTTCTCAAATGACTTAATCTTTTGTTTAATTTCATGTTTTGTCATATTTCTATGTGAAGGTATATCAATAATCATTTTCAAAATCTTTTAAACCTAACAAGAAATCCATAAAGATATATATCTATTTTCTTCGTTTTTTTTTTTTTTTTAATGAATAAAAATTTATTCAATTTCTTTTAGTATAAAATCATTCCAAGCCATTTAAACATACATCTCAAAATAATTTGACCAATCCAGTCCAACCAAAGTTCCTCTGTACTGTATGTACTGTTACTGTTATACGTTTTATTTTGAATATGACTTGTAAACATTTGAGTGCATTCCTCTTAGTGGGATCTTGTGCTTATGCCTGGATTAGATCTTAAGGTGACCTCAAAGTTGGCCTACGCTGAGTGCATCACCCTTGAATCATATACCTATGATGTTCGCATGGGTGTACGATCCGATAGTGATGTCATTTCTTCTTCTCTTTACTAGCCTATCCTGCTTCTTTGGTTTGTGATTGTATTTTTGACAGGGGATATTTTTTTTTCTGTAAATCTTCTGCCTGTTTGTTCTTGGTTATTTATAATTTAGCTTATGATATCTTTAGGTTATGATTTTGATTTACATTTGAGCCAAGGTCAAAAGGTGCCCGCCTGATACCAATGTTAAGAAAATTTGATTTTTACTTAATTATGGGCTGTTTTCATTGGGTTAATGCTTGTAATCAATTGATAATATGAAGGAGAGATAAAATTAGATAGCTCAACATACTCTGTTCAACAGAATATGAAATAAACTTGAAAGTCAAATTTGAATGCTGTTTGGCATGTGCTTAAAACGAGGTCACCGCATCACCTTTTTAGAAATCATGTAGAAATTAAATGTAATGTTTTAGCTCACGTGATTTAAATTTGACTAATAGTATGAAGTCAAAATTTACTTTTAAACGCAATTGCAGTATATTACATATCTGATTAAGTTTCATATAGAGTTCTTAAAAAGTTGGTGTTGCTTGTGACCTTTGGTGTCATCAAACACAGCACAATACTAAGACTCGACACGAAACTTTAAAGCTCATTTTTAATGTTTATAAAATCTTTTATTATGAGAAAAAAGGATAGATTTACTATCTGAATTCAAATCTTGGAGTAAATGTATACCGTTTTGCCGATATTGAGGTTTATTGGTTTTGGTGTCATTTGTCACAAGCAACACAGCATGCGTGAACACGTGGAAGTTTGTTTCGTTAAATGGCGATTCGCAATTTTGATCCAGCCTTCTTACCAGTCTTTGAAGTGCAGCACTTTCATTTGCCTACCCAGCGTGGCTCCAGGCAGAAAAGGTAAGTTGAACTTTGGTGTCATCGCTATTTTACATTGTCACAAGCAACACTTGATATTGGATATTACAAAGTGCCACCAAAAAATTATGTTTTCAGCTGTTATTCTATTTACAAATATGATATGACATCTCACATAAGACTGATTTTGACACAATTAATTATTTCCTTGTAATTCTAATTTTTTTATGTTTCAGGGTTGTATCATCAAGAAAAAGACAAAACTCAAGCTTTTGACGAATCCAGATAAAAGAAGGGTTGTCAAGAAATTTGATTTGATTTACTATTAACACACTAAATTACTACAAACTAGCAGATTTGAGCAGTAGGGCGGATGTTACGGTATGGTTACATGAATTCATTACCATGGCTGATATTTATCTAGTGTTTGTTTGACTTCTGGTACTTTTTGTGACCATTGGTGTCATTGGTTAAAATGTCACAGGTGACACTTAAGTTTGAAGTTTCTAATGTATTTCTGTTTTCATGTTCTTCAAAGCTTGAAATGTCATTGAATTACATTTTAACAGGCTATATTACGTGTGTTCAGCTGCTATTCTTGATTTATTGAGGCAAAATTCTGTTCTAGTGCCGATTTTGACCAAAGTAATAGCAACAATGGTATTATTAATTTCTAAGTATATTTCCAATTTGCAAGTATTTAGTCTCTTAAAATATTATCGAATTTCATTTTAGAGTAGGTTATTGTGCTTTTTTGACTGAAAATAATGATGTATTATGGACGAAAGTGTGATTTGGTGTTGCTTGTGACATAAGTAATGGTGTCACCGGTCTTATGTCACAAGTCACATTCAGATGCTCTAATTTCCATGTATATTTCTATTTTTGAAGTCTTTGGTTTCTGAAATATTATTAAATTCCATATTTAACTGTGGTTATTACACTAGTTTGACTGAAATTAATGATTTATTGTCGAAATTGCAATTTGGTATTGCTTGTGACATAAGTAATGGTGTCATCGGTCTAATGTCACAAGTGACACAATGTCGCTAAATAAGATATGCTTTGGTCACATTATTTCCCAACATTTTATTCCAAAAGTTTCTGTACATTGCTGGTAATAAGCATATGCAATATTGTTGTTGTTGTTAATGCACAAACATTTTTATGAAATAATATATTTGCATTCTATGTTGCTTGTGACCGATGACACCAAAAAGCAACATTTTCTCCAATAGTTGGTATTATTATTGTACTATGATTGTTGTTGATTGTGTCTTTTTGTCTATAACTTACTAAATAAAGTTTGATACTCAACAAAAATCATTTGGTTATTGAGTTTTTTGTCTCATTTTGATGTCACCGGTCACAGGTGACATCAGCAACCTATAGGTATTGTTGACGATATTATGCTGCGTTAGACCTTAAAGTTATCTAAAGGGCCTTTGATTCATGAAGTACAGGGTTTTTGCTACACATATAGAAACATGAATGGACTATTATGTCACTTTTATTTTGAGAAAAAAAATTGGCACCTTTTGACCTTGGCTCATTTGTACTATTTTTGTTAGATTGCTTGTTTTTTTGTTTCAGCGGTCTCTCATATAACCTCAATTGTGTTGGAAGAGACCTAAGGCAACAAACAAACAAACAAAAAACCTACGCTGAGTGCTCTTGGAATCTACACGTGACCTGTTCCCGATTTGAGACATTCCCTTCCCTTTACTTTGTCTCGTGTGCTTTTAACTGTAAGTCAAGAATTTTTTTTCCCATCATTTTCTTCCTTTTTACTACTAGCGTTGAAATGACCTAAGTGGGGCGTGTGCCATAAAAGCCTCAGAAAAAAAAAAAAAGAATCTACAGTTTGTAAACATTTGAGTGTATTCTACATTTCGGGTTCCTTTTCTTGTGTCTGGATGGGACTTTTAGGTCATTTCCAAATAGGCACATTGATAGAGTGCTCAATTAATCTTCTGTTCCCTATATGAACCAGTCCCATTTCTCTTGCCTTTTCTTCGGTGCTTTCACGTCAGATCTAGACATGTTCACTCCTTATCGTCCCTTCTATTGGCGCTAAAATGACATCAGAATGGTGCAAGCGCAGTAGAATCCCTAAAAAAAAAACATTTCATGTGCTATATATTTTATTATGACCAATAATGTATTCATGTGTATCTCTACCAAACTAGATTTTGTAAATAAACTTTGGTGAAAAAGAAATGAATGGAATTGTAGCTTTCACTTTGTTAGTATTTATTTTTTTCCAACACCCAATATTTATGTCTGAAATCCTATGAAGCCGGGCAATGCAACCCATAGACATGGGCCCTCTATATCAGTGGCAGTACCTATCTATCGACTTTCATCCTTTTGTCCTCGACTGAGTTGATCACTTGGTTTTGTCTAGACCCTGGCTAGACTCCTTGCCATCCCCGAGGTGGGGGGTGGGGGGGGGGGGGGGGGAGGTGGGCAGTTCAGTTAGGTTTTAGAAGTGTGAGTATTTATTAATATGAAAAAATGATTATTATCTGTCCTACTACATTGTTTTACAAACCATCGACGCAGTGACAGTGTCTCCCTCTTGACGGTGTTGCTGTGTGGCGTTTTTGACCTCCCATTCACAGTGGCAGGGAGATCACTTGCTGTGTCTTTATTGCCCTGTATTTGTTTTCCAACTTGCTGATGTGATTTTATTGAAAATCTCATTTTCTTCCTTCTTTATTTGCCCTGAAATCAACTTAAATGATTTGCAAGCCCAATAAAAGGAGATTTAAAGTTGCTCGGATCAACCCTTATTGAACTACACTTACAGGGTGGGGTTCCTGACCTCCCACAGTGGGCAGGGAGAGACTTATTGTCTCTTCTATCCCCCTTTTTCTGTTTTCCATTGGCTTTCTGTCTTTGTCTTGGAATGAGATTACTTGGTTTTCTCCTGGCCCTGGTCGGATGCCCTGGCTGAGAGGGAAACAGTCAAATGTATAGTCAGTTTTGGGAGATATTTATTTTCCTTGTAAATCATCTCTCTGTCACTGATATGCACTGCATTATGTTTTGTTTACGTGTTTTATATATAATTTGTAAACATTTGAGTGTGTTCCTCTTAGTGGGGACCTGTGCTTGTGTCTGGATGAGACTTTTAGGTGATCTCAAACGAAGTACTTTGATAGTGTGCTCTTGGAATCTCCATCTGTTTTCTATTTGAACCAATTCCCCTTTGTCTTACCTTTTCTTGGGTGCTTTTTATTTTCCCATTATCTTCTTTTTACTGGTGCTAATATGACCTTAATGTGTTGCAAGCACCGTAAAACCCTTAAAAACCAAAAAACGAACTACACTTAAGTATAATTGTCTCGAACACACGGATTCCTCCAAATCATTTGAACGTCCTGATATTTCTCCTTATTATGTTTTGTGCATGGTTTCTTCGAACTATGGTTTCCTTGCACTTTTTTTTGCATGTCCCAAGTAGTCGGAGGAAACCTTGCTTGAATGTTTTTCCCTTTCTCTCTTTTTCCTGGGCGCCTGTGACCAAAGTGTAATGCCAGCAATGAACGTATAATAGTCTTTTTGTTTTTGTGTTTTCCTAATGAAAGCAAGAAGCCAATAAATCCGACATTGGGCTACCAACCACTATGGCCTTGGGAGTCTTTGGTCCCCCTTAATGGGCAGGAGGTGACTTCATTCCCCCTTTATCTGTTTTCCGTGTTGCTTTCTGACTTGGAATTGGAATTGGATTACTTGGTTTGTCCTGGCCCTGGCTGGAGTCCTTGGTTGAGAGGGGTCAAATTTGTAGTAATAATAGTTATGGGAGATAATCTTTTTTTCCTTATAAATCATCTGTTATCTACTGCAATGTTTTTTTTAAATATCATGTTTTATAAGAATTTGAGTTTGAGTGTATTCCTTTTAGGAGGGAAATCCTGTGCTAGCGTCTGGATGGGATCTCAAACAAAGCACATTGGCAATTTCTGGGAGGGGTTTCTGAGATGATTCAAAAGGAAAAAAATATCTCCAAATTCTATAACTATACATTCGACTGTTTCCCTCCTAGCCAAGGACTCCGGCCAGGGTCAGGACAAAACCAAGAAAAAGACAGAAAGCAATTGAAAAACAGATACAGGGGGATAGAAGACACAGCAAGTACCTCCCTGCCCACTATGGGAGGTCGGAAACCCACTCAGTCAGTGTAGATAGATACACACGATAAACACATACGCAACTGTGAATGTCAGATACACAATTCTTCACTTTTCTTTTTTTTTTTTACGTTGGCTGGGTAAAATGAGTTTGAGGAAACCGCGTTCGAGATAAAAAATAATTTGAGGAAGATGTGGAATTATAACGAAGGAAAAAGTTTGGGACATTGGAATGAGTTCCAGGAAACCGTGATGGAGTCGTTTTTGGTAGAGATGGTGTGGTAGTGGTAGGAGTGGCGATATTGTGGTGGCTGTAAGTAATGGTTGTGGTTAGGATAATCTGGTGGTTGTAGCAGTTGTGTGAGCGATCATGACGATAGGATAGTGCTTGAAGCAAAGTTGTGAGTGATGATCATGATGATGTAGTTGTAGTTGTAGTGGTGGCAGGGACAATGATTTGGAGGTGGCAAAGCAGTTGCTGTAATAGTGGCAGTGATGATTGTCATGAGTGAGTGGAGGGAAGTTGCCCCTAACCGAGGTTTTAAAGCTCCTGATTTTTTGATTATTTTTTTTGGAGGGGGGGGGGGGGGGGGGGGGGAAGGGGGCATCTCTCTATCGTCACCTCCATCGTGCAAGAGTTGACCTATAAATCCACAGGATCAAAAGCAAAATTTGAAAATTGTCAATTCCCATCTGATAAAGCTCCAACAGCCAGTCTTCCACTCACATGGTAATACAACTTGCACTGCCAAAAAGTTGATTGTAAAATAGAACTTTTCAAAACAAGCAGGATTTTTTAAAATTTTATTATGTTGCCAGACATTGACATTAATATACTTTCATTTACATTTTTCTTAAAAACAGCATGAGAGTTGAATAGACGACATTCATTAAAAATATCATATAAATTATAATGGAATTTGCCACCCTTACAAGCCTCAAAGCGTCTTTGAATGACTTGAAACAGGGAAAAGAAAGATTACAAAACCAAAAACTCCAGTCTGATCTGAAACCACCTCATAACTCCACCATAAGAATACAATTTAAATGTTATAAAGTGAAAATCCAAAATTTTGAGACCAAATTCACAAATTTGCAAGCAAAAAACAATAAAATTTGCAAAAAACTGCAACAGATTTTCGTAAAAACGGACAGGCAAGTTCATGAAAGAGAAAAGCGTTGTGGGTTTGAGTAAGTATGTAGTAGAAACGATCATTACCCTATCCTCAATCTCAAACTTCAGGGACACTATCGACATTATTTTCTTTTTTTGTTTACTTAAGGGTTTTACGGCGCTTGCAACACATTTAGGTCATATCAGTATCAGCACCAGTAAACAGGAAGGAAATTGGATAGTAAAAAAATTCTAGATGTACATTTAAAAGGACTTGAGGAAAAGGTGAGACAAAGGGGGAATGGTTCAAATAGGGAACAGATGTAAATTCCAAGAGCACACTATCAATGTAGTTAGTTTGAGATTACCTAAATGTCTCACCCAGACACCAGCACAAGATCCCACAAAGAGGAATACACTGAAAGGTTTACAAATCATATATTAAATTGTTTTTAAATAACAGTACATGACAGATGATTTACAAAGAAAAAAATATCATCTCCCAAAACTACAGCTATACATTCGACTGTTTCCCTCCCAGCCAAGAACTCCTGCCAGGGTGTCCGCCTGGTCTACATTCTGTCTTGTCCTGGAGTTCATTCCCCACTACTTACTATCTACAACCCAGGGTCACAAAGTTTCCTCCCCTCTAATATTTACCACCCATTATCCTGGGTTTTATCTTCACAGATCTCCACCTCAAATGGTCCCTTGTTCAATCCCCACTGGTGCTCACCAGAGCCCTCTGTCAATCCGTACTTAATTTCGATTTGTGTTATTGAAATAACACGAAGGCCCTGCCTCTTTATCAGCTGAACAGAAAATAAGCAATCCATTACAGTATAGCAGTTGAAACAGTGAATATGGGATTCTTTTCGGTAATGACGTTACTGTGAAAAAAATCCCTTCTAAAAATAAATAAACACACTTATAAATTCTCAAAAATTTGCACACAAAAAAAAAAAAGCTGCAGATTTTGCGACTGCAATGCAAATCATGGATTTGTCGCGGCCACAAGAAAAAAATCTGCCATGTCAGCTATATATTTTGGGTCATAAGAGCTAGAGAAAATGTATAACTAGAGGGAAAGTATGATGTAAGATTTCCCTTTGCTCAGATCAGCACAGGATCCCATAAATAAAAAAAAGAAGAAACAAATGATGAGAAATATCAAACCATAATTCAAAATATTCACGAATATGAAAGACTGCATAAATAATTGATAAAAAGTTATTTGCACATACATAGGAAGGGCTGTTTAGAAATACCTAAAGAGAAAGAATATAAAGCGTGAGTCCAGATGCATTCCCCCTAACCGCCCCATCAAACACCATGGGATCTCCAATCCCCCAACTGCCATTGGACAAAAGAATTTCATTGATGGCAACAAGGTAGATACAGCAGTTGTAAAGGAAAACAATTTTTAGAGGGGGAGGGGTGACATTTTTCTTTTCTATTTTTCTTTCTGCTTTGTCACAAAAGTGCGTACTGTCAGATCTCTCTCTCTTAAAGACTTTATTGCATGGTAATTTAGTGTGAGCACATTGGGTGTGTGTGGGGGGGGGGGGGGGGGTTGGAGAGAGATAGAAGATGTGCAAGAGGGTTGCTTATCAGGGACTTTTTATCCAATATGTACATAGGTAAAACTTAAGCTAAAGGTTACACTCATGTGTACTTACAACTAGTGCTTGGGATTACTAGCACACGACTCTGAATAACATTAAAAGCAATTTTTTTCCTGACTAATGGGCCCTTGAAAAAATTACATGAAGTGAATACCGCACTTTCATTTGCATAGAAAAATAAACCAATGAAATTGTCAGAATGATTCAATTGTGACCATATTTGGACATATAAAAAACGTACCATTTATGGGTTGTTGATTGAAATTAACAGAAAGAGTCTAGAATGAGAATTTTATTTTATTTGAATATTTGATATGTACACACATTTAAAAAAAAAATTCTAGATAAATGCCTATGCTGAAATATTATTTGAGATTTTGAAAAAACTAAAGCTTTATGCGTTCCATTTCTATTCAGTATGTATTGATACGGAGTCTGAATCAGTGCCTGTGTGTCACTACTAGATTTGTCAAAAAGATGGAATATATTCAATCTGATCCACAGCCTTGTCACTACTAGATTTGTCAAAAAGATGGAATCTATTCAATCTGATCCACTTCCTTGTCACTACTAGATTTGTCAAAACGATGGAATCTATTCAATCTGATCCACTTCCTTGTCACTACTAGATTTGTCAAAAAGATGGAATCTATTCAATCTGATCCACTTCCTTGTCACTACTAGATTTGTCAAAAAGATGGAATCTATTCAATCTGATCCACTTCCTTGTCACTACTAGATTTGTCAAAAAGATGGAATCTATTCAATCTGATCCACTTCCTTGTCACTACTAGATTTGTCAAAAAGATGGAATCTATTCAATCTGATCCACTTCCTTGTCACTACTAGATTTGTCAAAAAGACGGAATATATTCAATCTGATCCACTTCCTTGTCACTACTAGATTTGTCAAAAAGATGGAATATATTCAATCTGATCCACTTCCTTGTCACTACTAGATTTGTCAAAAAGATGGAATATATTCAATCTGATCCACTTCCTTGGCACTACTAGATTTGTCAAAAAGATGGAATATATTCAATCTGATCCACTTCCTGTTTGATGCTGTAGTTTATGTAAACAGTGATTATTTTCAAAAGGAGTGACCTCCCTTAATTACCAACTTCACAAAAACTTACCAACAAAATTCAACCAGACTTGGCATGAAACGTCATGTGCAAGTTTAGGGTACGAATCCTACACAAGTAGCGGGAATAGTAACCGCTATATAAAAATAGCAAGATATACCAACACAAGATCCCACTAAGAGGAATACACTCAAATGTTTACAAATCATATGTTAAAATAAAAAAATAACAGTACATAACAGAGAGATGATTTACAAGGAAAAAATATCACCTCCCAAAACTATAACTATACATTCAAATGTTTTCCTCCCAGCCAAGGACTCGGGCCAGGGTCAGGACAAAACTTAGTAATCTCATTCCAAGACAAAGACAGAAAGCAATTGGAAAACAGATGCAGGGTGATAGAAGACACAACAAGTACCTCCTTGCCCACTATGGGAGGTCGAGAACCCCATTCAGGTTTAATACTATGATCAGAAAGACAATTTCTTTCACTCAAATGCTATATGCAGAGACTTTGACTTCTGGTATGTATGGTGTATACCAGTCAGATCATTTTTACAAAGGTTGGTATGTACACACGACGGTTCCATTATGGAAATTCCCAAACTGGAGGTTTTGTCTCACCATTAGAAGACATTTGATTCCTGTTTCTTTTCTGAAATGACTATTTTGTATTGAGATTACACTTAGTTTGCACTGAGGAGATTACATTTAATTGGAAAGACTATATCAATGGGGCAATGCTTCAAAATAGATTCATATCTTATCTAACAACATCAATGATTATTTGACATTTTGATGTTCATGCCCTACTCTTAAAAGCATAAATGTAACAAATAGTGACCAATAAATTGTACATCTGTAATTCTGGAAATGATATTTAAAGGGAAATATGATATCATACCCAGTATCTAAATTATAAAAATCAGAATATTGACTGCCGACCACAGCATGGAAATTACGATGATGTACACAGAAACTATATACAAGATTAATTAATCATTAGAGGAAATATGAAGAATTTGGTTTCAAAATGATGAACAAACAAATCAAATGATGTGGTAAAATGTGAAAGCCTTACACTTTATATCTTTATTTCTGTCTGTATCAATATCTCTCATATCTTTCAATATTACTTTAATTTAGATTATATAAATCTATACCACTCCCTTAATATAAATGAAAAGGATATGAGTAGTAAAAAACTATACCACTAGTGTTTATTCATATCTATAGTCAGATGCATAATATAATACTAATACTAAGTATTATGATTGGAGCTGATGAAATGTAACTTATTAAAAGAGTATTGAAACTCAAAAATGCCAAGTTGACAACATTCTCCACGTCCTAGTGATGCTTCGTAGTGTGTCTTTTTTATCCTAATAGAAGTTGATGCATGAAATCAACGATTGTAAAATGATCCAAGTCTGACTTGGTACACTAAATAATAGTCATTTTGGCAATTGATGTCGCTTAATGCTTATTAAGACGTGGCATGAAATGGCTACACTCATGTATTTCAATATCATAATTTTTCCCAAACAAAATGATGAATAAGCGCTGATCAAAACTTTAAATGTTATTAGCACTTCTTGACTTGACCCACATCAAATGAAATTTACAAGCTTTGGTCACATTTTGGAATCAAACTCTTTATACATTATCATTAAAAAGCTTCATCATGACTCATCAAGACTATCTCTTTTTCCTTGACTTCTTGACACCAGACCCTGATGCAGACCCAGGACTGACAACGACTTGACTCCCTTGAATTTCAGCTTGTGTCACATCTGTGCTATTGGCAAGTTTTTGTTGGGCTTCCAAATAAAACATAACATCTCGAAGTTGCTCCTGTAGGTCTGTCATTTCCTGAAACAAAATATATAATGTTGAAGTTACCTAAATCAATTATGATTTTGAAAGCTTGTAAATGAATATCGATGGCCCGTTGATCAAACCTCTGAAGTATAGTATCGCAAAGAGGCTATTTCAGAGGTTTGATCAACGGGCCATCAATATGAATGTTACTCTAAGTCGACTCAATTCTGAGTATTTGTATTCAAGGACAGAGAGAGTTGTCGAATGTGGTAGCCAAGGTTGGTGTTCAGGATGATGTAGTTTGATACTCTTTGCTTGAAGGTGTCTAAATCTGTTGTTTGTTCACACAAGATTCGGGTAAATCATTCCAGTCTTGGTACCTGTCCTAAACGTTATTACTTCATTATCAACAGCTTAAGACGTTATTGAACATTTTGAGTCTTCTGAAAATAAAATGTCAACCAATGGATACCATTCCATTGTTTCCAAAAAGATTGACGTCGGCCCACAACAAATGATTTTCATAATATCTCACTATTCTTATTGTGCGGCTTTGTAGATCCCTGGTTCGAGTCCATCTGAGAGTGGCATGTAGTGGAGTCTTTACAGAAGGCTGTGTTATAATACTAATAATGTTTCACAAAACTCAGGAGTAAAATGAGTAAGTAGCCATTAACAGGGTTGATAAAAAAAATTAAACAAAATATGCTGCTTCCCTGATCAAATTAATGCTTGATAAAAAAAACTATTCTCTCAATATACTTATGACTCAATTTAAATAGGCCATTCAAACTGTCTTTTTAAGAAATAATTTTTAAATTCAAAAACTGAATTTACACCTTTTGTCCTACATGTTTTGTATTGCTATTGACTTAAGACCCATTGTAAAGCGCTTTAAGCATATCTAGCGGATATTGCGCGACCAAAAGCTCACTTGGTGGGAGGGGGGTGGGGTGGGGGGGGGGGGGGCTGAGAGAGAAAGAGAGAGAAGGGGAAGGGGGATTAATACATACTTTTTCCTTATCTTTCAATCTTGCCTCTAGATCCGTGACCTTCACCATCCACTGTTGCTGGTTTTCTGAAAGACATTTGTTCATCTGTTTCTCGTCTTGCAATTCAGTCAAAACTTTGCTTGTCCTCGAATGAAGCTGTTGGATTGAATCATATTCAATAAACAATTAATAATGAAACAATGAAATGATTTTGTTATACTTGTTGTAAGTAGTTACTAATTTAATCTTTTAATAACATAGAATTTAACCACAGTAAATCGTTTGATACAGCAGTAATAATTGTATAATAATAATAATAATAATAATAATACACATTTATATAGCGCTCATTCTCGTGTAAAACACAAGCTCTGGGCACTTTACAATATAAATATCAATTTTAAGTGAAAAAATAAAAAATAAAATAATAACAACAATAACAATTCATAGCCAAATCAAGGATTCATATAGAGTCAAGAAAAACAAATACAGTAAAAATGTGTCTTGAGATTCTTTTTAAAAGTAGGTAAAGACTTGCACTCCCTCAGACCACGTGGTAGTTCATTCCAAATCTTGGGGCCGAAACAAGCAAACGATCTATCACCAAATTTTGTTCTTGATCTTTTTTCCGAAATTTTCGTTTGGTCATTACATGATCTTAAAGTGTAATTTTCAAATTTACACATGACCACGTGATCTGTGAGATATGCCGGTGCTATACCAGCCAAACACTTATAAACAAGACACGCTGCTTTGTAATATGTGCGCTTTTCAATGGGCAACCAGTGGAGAGAGGCCAACAAAGGGGTTGCATGATCAAATTTTTTTTTTGCCAAAAACTAATCTTGCTGCACTGTTTTGCAGTAGTTGCAATTTTTTAATAGAAGCCTGAGGCAAGTTGACAAGCAGCGAGTTACAATAGTCTAGTTTCGAAAAAATGAGGGAAACAACCAATGTTTTACATGTTCCAATTGCAATATACTGACGGATCGAACTGATTTTCTTCAATTGAAAGTATAAAGATTTACAGAGAGCAGAAATGTGAGCTGACATTTTCATTTCTGAATCAAAATAGACACCCAAATTTTTCACAGTCTTTGAAACTTTGATCTTTTCACCCCAATCAACACCTCAAGACCATCATTCACCTTCAACTGCCCTCTATTTCCCACAATCATCACTTCTGTTTTTGACTCATTCATTTTCAACTTGTTTGCATCCATCCACTCTTTCACATCCGTCACACATTCTTCCACACGTTTCACAATATTTTCGAGATTTTTAGTTTTATCAGTAGCATAAAGTTGCGTATCATCTGCATAGAGATGATAGCGCAGCCCATGACCAGTGATGACATTAGATAATGGAGAAGTATACAAAACAAAAAGAATTGGACCCAAAACAGAGCCTTGAGGAACACCAAAAGACAATGTATGTTGACGAGAAAGTTTATCTAAAATCATAACCTGTTGCTTTCTGCCATCTAAATAAGATTCAAACCACTGCAAGACAGTCCCAGACAAGCCAAAGGTTATATTAAGTCGTTTAATGAGAATACCGTGATCAATAGTATCAAACGCCGCCGAAAGGTCTAACAATGTCAGGAGAGAAACAGAACCTTTATCTAAAACATCAAGCAAATCACTCGCAACACAGCACAGAGCAGTTACTGTGCTGTGGTAAGAACGATAAGCTGACTGAAATTTTTCCCATAGATTGTTTTCATGGAGATGTTGTGAAAGACGTCTGAGTACAACTTTTTCAAGGATTTTAGAAAGAAATGGCAGATTTGAGACGGGACGGTAGTTACTAAGGTCATTTACATTGAGATTTTGCTTTTTTATGAGAGGCTTTACAATTGCATGTTTATAGATATCTGGGACTTGTCCTGAGATAAGTGACTGATTTATAATATAAGTTATGCAAGGTAACAATTCAGGAAGACATAATTTCAAAATATTAGTTGGTAAAGGATCTAAATCACATGACTTCGAGGAAGATGAAAAAATTATTTTAGAAATTTCTTCTTCAGTTGTTTCTTTAAAACAAGAGAATCCCTGTGAACCCGAAAAAGGGTGGAAATTTATATCTTCATTTTGCACGAGGTCCAAATTGTTCCGAATTTTCGATATTTTTCCCGAAAAGAAATCTGAAAATGCATCCGGCTGCTTTTCTACCGGGATATTAGTGGGTAGACACATGCCCTTTTCTTCCCCTAAAAGTTCCTTTGAAACAGAGAAAAATTCCTTAGTGTCCCTCACTGATGACAGTTTTGTGTTATAATAGTTTCTTTTTGCTCTTTTGCAGGTGGTTTTATACTTATGCTTTTTTGCTATATATATCAGCCGGTCAATCTCAAGGCCCGATTTTCTCCACGATGCCTCTGCATTCCTTTTTTCCCTTTTGGCAGTTTTTTCACTCTGGTTAAACCACGGAGACGGTTTCCTGGAATTTATTATTCTAGTTGTGTTTGGCGCATGCCTGTCGATGACGTTGCGCAGTACCTCGTCTGTTTTCTGTGCTGATGGTATATCCATTCTTCCTAGTTCCTCTGACAGATTGTTTTTGAAGGAACTAATGTCTATTTTTTTGGTATCCCTAGACACTATCTTGACTTTCTTTGCTTTCTCTTTGATGCATTTGAGAGTTGCCAGAATCAGATTGTGGTCTGAAATTTCTTTTTTGATATTTTTAATTGATTCAACAAGCGAGGGTGTGTCAATGATGAACCAGTCCAAGATGTGCCCCAATCTTTGAGTTGGAGAGGTCACTAACTGAGTGAGGCCATGTTCATTCAGCATATTTTTTATAATTTTAACGAGACTATTCTGATCAACATCAAACTGAATATTAAAATCGCCGATATAAATCTTTCGCTTATTTGATGTGTCTTTTGATACAAAATCTAAAAATTCGTCAGCAAAATCATTCTGTCTCAGTTTGTTCTTTTTGCTTGGGGGTGGTCTGTAGATACAAGTGATTAAAAATGAAATTTGAGGGTAGGTCAATGTGGTTTGGACACACTCGAAACTTTTGAACGAAATTGGCCTGTTTTGTATTTTAGACGAAAGAGCGTGTTTGTATATGATGGCGATCCCCCCTCCTGATCGTCCATTTCTTGGGAACGATTCCATCTTGTAGCCGGGAGGTGTCATTTCTTTCATTATAGGTTCATCACCGAACTGACGCAACCATGATTCAGTTATATATAGAATATCGATATCGTGTTGATCTATGACATCGATTATATCGAATGTCTTGTTTCTCGATGACTGTGCGTTAATATGGCCAATACAAATGTTATGATTTCCATGACTTGGTCTTGTGTCATTTGTCAATATTTTTGTTAACGTCTGTGGTGGTCGAGTTGAACGATGACAGTTCACTGGACGTCGCGGGACTGTTGTTTCAATTACATGTTGTTTACGTCGACCACCACGTTTACAGACAATCTTTTGTTGATTGTAATGGTGTTCACGTTTGAGGTCGGAATGTGTGTTTTCAATTTGTAAACAATAAAAGCGCAGGGTGAATAAAAGTCCAACGACAGCCGACAGTAAAAATTGGTTGTGAGAACGAGTAAAAATGGCGGGGTCTTGGTGAAACATTGTAAAATAGTCCGAAACAATTTCGATAAAAATGATGTCAAAACCGTATAAAATATAATTAAAGCAATATCACAATGGTATCTTACGTGTTGTACAAAAATCCTTGAATAAAAATTGAATTGAAATAAGACGTGTAAATCCTTGAAATCGGTAAAAATTGAAGAGAAATGTCACAACAACAAAAACACGTCTTGCCTGTTAGGCAACTACACACATACACTATATAACTAGTCTGCTGGAGCATCAGTGATTATAATAATAAAAATAATGCTGAAAACTTATATAGCGCTATAACTCCGAGACACCAGACTCTAAGCGCTTAAATTACAAATTACTTTGGCTGAAACATAATTATTTACACACATAAGCACACACACACACACACACACACACACACAACACAACACAAACCAAACCTTCTCATACCATCTCCTAAAATCGAAACAGATATGTTTTAAGCGAACGTTTAAAAATAGACAAAGATTCTTTTTCACGAATGCTCTACGGTAAGGCGTTCCAAATAGAGGGTCCGAAATGAGAAAAGGATCTCATTCCAGAATTTTTCCGAATTCCTGTGCGACTAGTTTTGTGGAATCACTGGCCGAACGTAAGGGGCGGGGTTTTGAATATCTTTCAATTAGTTCCGAAAGGTAGGAAGGGGCAGCACCTTCAAGACAACGATACACTAAAACACAAGATTATGTCTAAAGAGAATTGATTTCAAGGTTAGTTGTGACACCTCTTTTTTCCATTTGCTGATATGAGCCAACTTGATATGTTATATTATCATCATCATCATTGTTGTCCTTTAATCTTATACACGATTAGAAAACTAGCTAAATTTTAAAATGTCAGAGTAAGTTTATACACTAAAAGTTTCTATCAAATCAAGAAGTTTGCATCTGTATTTTTTTTTAATGATGCAAAAATTGAAATAAATAATTGAGATTTGTTTCAGCTCAGTATTTCCAATAAATTTCTCATCTTTATAACAGCCATAAAATAAGTTACTAATAACAGTTTCATTGACAAATAAAACTCCAAAATCTCAAATTTCTTGAATGTAGTGGTTTTGCTTTTAAATTAAAATATCAACACAAATTTTAATACAAAATTAAACCAGATTGTGGAAGTGGGTCACATGAAACTTTTCAATTGAAAGGATTGCAAACGTTTGCAACTCACTTGAGTAAGCTTTTTCTCCAACGTCAGCTTTTCCTTGTTCACATCTGTAAATCGACTTTCTATGGCTTCCTTTTCTCTCATTTCATGTTCCAATCTTTGGTTGCAATTGTCTAACTACAATATCACAAGAAGGAAAATAAATAAAATGATTGATTTTTTTTATTCAATTAAAAATGTTTTTTAAAAGTATTCCTCCAGATCCATTAGGCCCATGGTTTCTTTTGAGTGAAACAAATAGCAATTGCCTGCTACCCTTTGTATAGAATTCTAGTCTGTCAAAAAGTACTTTCAACAAAGTCTAACAGACCCAGCTACCCAATCATTGCTGGGTGGACAGAGGGGGTCAGAAAAAAAATCTCAATTGCACCTGGAGTCAACCTCAGTCTCTTTGCTTGTGAAGCAAGTGCTCTACCAACTGAGCTATCGGGACAACCATATTTCAAAACTAAAATCTTCCAGCAAGTGAGTGGAGCTTAATTCAAAATCAAGTAAGACTTGTCCAACAATTTTTTGCAAATTTCTTATAAATAGGTGAGATATGAATTGGCAGTGGAACAAAAAAAATGACAGCAATCACACACTGTGACATCTGCCTTTATCAGTAATTGTAATTATGTGGTAAGTCCACTTCATAAGCTCACCTTGTCTTCAACATCTTTCACTGCCAATGACATCTGCTCCATGAAGTAAAGCCTCTGAGATTCCAGTTGTGACGTTAACAGATATGTGTACTGAAAAAAAAAACCCCACAAACATGAGTAAGCAATTCCAAAGAGTTTTACTTTTTTAAATGTTTGTATGCACAATTTCTTCATGACCAACAAAGCCATTCATGAAAAGTGTAAGCCAAACTGCAGAAGCCCCTTCAAGATTTAAAGTTACCAATTATCCTGGTACTGAGCAGTAGGCTATTTAACTTTTTGGAAAACTATTTTAAAAGCCAAAATCTCATAAAGCATATCTATGACATATGACAAGAGCTGACCGAAAAGCTTGATAAAAGTTGAAATTCCTTTAATCTTTTCAAGTCATAACATATTTGACTAACTTGAGATAATGTTATTATTTTAATTTTGATATCATAACACATATTATCCAATAAAGCTTAGAGGTGAGGAATCAAAAAGGAGAAAAAGAATTAAGTATGGGTTTTAATCACCCTCACTGTTTACCTAACAGTGGCTGGGCAGATTGGTCTCGCATCAATGATGGGAAGGACTTATTCTATGAATGATTCAAAGGATTGAGACCAACTATACATTGATTCAGAATTTGGGATAAAGTCGAGTACAAACGTCCTGGCTTTAAACGACTACAAAAAGTTACGCAAAATTCAAGCAGCATCTCAAAATGATGGAAAATTTAAACAAGATTCCAGTGTCACCAAACCTAATAGGTGTTTAAGGAACTATGATGAATGATGATATCCAAACCTATAGGTGTTTAAGGAACTATGATGAATGATGATATCCAAACCTATAGGTGTTTAAGGAACTTTGATGAATGATGATATCCAAACCTATAGGTGTTTAAAGAACTTTGATGAATGATGATATCCAAACCTATAGGTGTTTAAGGAACTATGATGAATGATGATATCCAAACCTATAAGTGTTTAAGGAACTTTGATGAATAATGATATCCAAACCTATTAGTGTTTAAGGAACTATGATGAATGATGATATTCAAATCTAAAAGGTGTTTAAGGAACTATGATGAATAATGATATCCAAACCTATTAGTGTTTAAGGAACTATGATGAATGTTGATATTCAAATCTAAAAGGTGTTTAAGGAACTATGATAAATGATGATATCCAAACCTAATAGGTGTTTAAGGAACTATGATGAATGATGATATCCAAACCTATAGGTGTTTAAGGAACTATGATGAATGTTGATATTCAAATCTAAAAGGTGTTTAAGGAACTATGATAAATGATGATATCCAAACCTAATAGGTGTTTAGGGAACTATGATGAATGATGATATCCAAACCTATAGGTGTTTAAGGAACTATGATGAATGATGATATCCAAACCTAATAGGTGTTTAAGGAACTATGATGAATGATGATATCCAAACCTAAATCCAAACCTATAGGTGTTTAAGGAACTATGATGAATGATGATATCCAAACCTAATAGGTGTTTAAGGAACTATGATGAATGATGATATCCAAACCTAATAGGTGTTTAAGGAACTATGATGAATGATGATATCCAAACCTAAATCCAAACCTATAGGTGTTTAAGGAACTATGATGAATGATGATATAAACTATGATGTCACCATATCATATCCTTAACATGGAAAAAAATTTGCCATTTTTCAATTTAATTAACTGAACTTTTCTAAAATGATAGAACCTTGAAAATCTACTCACCTCTAATGTGATGGAATCCAGTTTTTCCTCCCTCAATTCATTTCCACCCTCGTCCACAGCAACTAGTTTCCCATCAGACTTGTTTTGTGCTAACCGATGAACATAATTGTCCCCTGTATAGTCCCAGACCCTGTTAGTCCCCAACTGCATAGCATATGTGTGGTTTGTATCTGTAAAATGCCTACGAGAGGTAGAACAAAAATGTCATTATGAGAATGCAAATGCATAACATAACTGCAAACATAATTGAGTGAAAAGAGGAATATGTATAAATCTTAAAGGTTGCAAATTTACCACATGATAATGGGAGCTGCCAAAAACGGTAAAACTACTGACATCATATCGATATGTATCCACCATCTTCTACTTTCAATTCTGCAGCCCATGTTTTGCTTCCACAAAACTAAAAATAACCCTCCTTGTTTACACAACAGACGTGAATCTAGTTCTGAATTAAAATTAGGAAAATTCGGAAATTCAAATGCTATCAATCCTTAGTACTTTTTGGAAGCTGTTGTGGACATAAGTTGAATGGTTAAATACACGAATAATCATTGCTGACACAACAGTAGTGGTCCTGAAGTGTTTCAGTACATTGAAATTGGATACACACTACCAATTCTCTAGATGTACAGCAGTATCTATATCATGAGAGTTGTTGGTATTGAGGTATTAAGAAATATTAAAGAAACTGGAAAAAGTGTGAAAAATAGGAAATCCTAATAATTCTGAAAGATTTACATCCCTGTTTTCAACAACTCAGGGGCAGGTTCCATGTACTGGCGGAAAAAAGTTTCCTCAAGGTAGCCCATGAAGAGGTTAGCATATGAGGGACCCATCTTGGTGCCCATCACAACACCTGAGATCTGATGGAAAAATACATCATTGAACTCAAAGGTGTTGAGTGTGAGCACAAGTTCAGTGAGCCGCACAATGCTGTTGCTGGAGATGCCTGGTAAGGGATGGCGATCAACAAAGTGTCTAATTGCACACAGTCCGTCTTGATGCGGTATGGATGTGTACAGTGCTTTCACATCCATGGTGAAAATCAGCCGTGGACGTTCATCGTGGAATCAAATTTTGTCAAGGACACCAAGAGCATGGTTAGTATCCTTGATATACGATGGCAGGGTAGGGATTATATATTGGAATACTGCATCGAGGAACTGCAATACTTTCTCAATAGCCAACATGATAGGCCTTCCAGGTAGACAATTCCTGGATCTTATGGATCTTAGGGAGCATGTAAAAACATGGATTCCCAATTCACTAGGGTCGTGTTTAAGGACCTCTGCTCTACTAGGTAATTCTCCCTGAGATACCAAAGATTGAATTGCTGGTGGACTCTTGTGTTGTTGGCAAGTGTAGGGTCTGATATCATCATCATCATCATATAGCCGTCTCCACGAATCACGATCCTCTGCGGTGCGCATGAAATCTGTGTTGCTTTTAAAATCACATTTGACCATTCTTAGGTTAGTTTAAATAAGTCATTCTTTGTCTTCCTCTAGCTCTCTTTCCTTCGATCATCCCAGATGTTACCAACTTTTCTATTCCGTCTCTTCTCCACACATGTCCCAGAAACCGTAACTGCCTCTTTCTGATGGTATTGATCAACATTCTTCGATTACTCACCTTCTCCAACACTTCCTCGTTCATAGACCTGCCTGTCCATGATAGCCTCAACATTCTTCTATACATCCACATCTCAAATGCCTCTAACCTCCTTGTACATTCTTTGTCAAGCGTCCACGTTTCACAACCGTATAAAAGGGTATTTATAACATATGTTTCTACTACATTCATTCTGCTCTTCGACATCATAGAGCCCTTTTAAGACATATAACATGGAAACCATACAACATAAAAACTATCAAATAAAGACAATCCAGACCAAAAACAAAAATTCAGAATTAATACTTTCTTTGGCTGACAACAAAAAGGTATAAAATCTACACTTAACATTAAAACCTAAGCTTAACATACTAATAGGTAAATGTGACATGACATTATAATAAAAACACTTACTTGTAAGAATGGAGACCAACATAGCGACCACATCCAATATTACCACAAATCAGACACATCCATAAGCTCTGGAAAGAAGCAAGCAAGAAAAAGACATCAATTTATGGAAATAAGAGTCAATAAATAATATAAATCTAGAAAACTAATTGAAGCTTTTTTTTTTCTTCTTCCACTCCATTCTTTACACAGATATGTATGAGTGATTGGATATAAACGAAGACAGACATTGTAAGAAATCAGACTTGCTCGGCGTACTGAGCATGATAAAGACATGGAAATCTGGAAATGCCTTTTTAAATATTCAATTCATTTTTATTGTGAGACCGATTTTGTACTGAGCATGATAAACCATGGAAATGCCTTTTTAAATATTCAATTCATTTTTATTGTGAGACCGATTTTGTACTGAGCATGAAAAAGCCATGGAATGCCTTTTTAAATATTCAATTCATTTTATTAAGAGACCGATTTTGTACGATTAAAATGGAGAGAACAGGATTTGATGCAATTCAAACATGGCTGTTTTCTTAGCCCTTTATTCCATGAAACAAACGTAACTGATTTCAAGAACTTCAAATGTATTTTATAATAATTGTGATGTACACGCAAGAATTAAAAATACAAAATTGAATAAAGAGATAATTTATTTTCCAAGTTGACAACTCTACATTGCCACCACGATTAACGGTGCCAGATTTCAAATAAATCTGATCTATCCTTTTGTCTTAAAATATCAAAGGTACAAGTTTCAAACATTGGAACTACAATCATTATGGATTTGGTTTTCTACAACAAAGAGTTTCATTATCATCATCATCAAAAAATTGAAAACTAAATCATCAGCAATCTTACCTCTTGTGATCCACATTGCATACATCTTTGATCTGCTACTTCTTCTGGAGTCTGACAATATCGACATACTGGACAACTAAAAATAAACATTTTGGGATTTTATTTTTTATTATTTTTTTTTACATTTAATCAGAAAGAGAAAAAAAAAAAAAAAATGGTTGTCATTATCTTTTGCTCTTTCAAAAAATAATCAATCAGTGTTGGTTCCTGAGTTAAACTCAATTTCCACTTGTTAAAAAAGTAAATGTCAAAAATATCTAATTACAACTTAGGCATAATGTAATTAGTAAAGATCAAAGGAAATAATATGAAACAACTTAGTCATCTTCTATGAATCTTCCCAGCATTAAATTCACTTTCTCCTTTAATTGCCATCATTAGCAGTCTAAGATGTAAACTTTTGTTTAAACATTATTTCAACCGACAACTCTTTTTCATTTTAACAATATCTTGTAAAACAATTTGTTTATTTATTAATCATGACAAACATATTAATGTAGTGATCTACACGACGATGTCCACCTCTTGAATGCCCATTCCCCAAAGTGCCTGCCTTTCCCGTCAAACAGAATTTTTCCTTTTAAATTGGACTTCCTTGGTGCCTCGGATTTTTTTCACACGCACGTCTGGTTTGTTTTGTTTCTTTTTGCCACCCCTGACAGGAATATTGTCAAGACTCTATAAATCATTTCCTATGATTCAATCTTTCAAAAGGTCAACCAATCGAATAAAATGAATTGAGAGACAAGGTAAACCAAGTACTTGATTACACAATTATAAGAATTAATTTTCTTTTACTCATTTAGCAGAGTGGGATTATCTAATGCTTCATTTCTTAATTCAACAAACAGGCCAAGTGGAGAACTCTTCAGTCATGAAAATGAATAAATTTCGAAAATGCCAATAAATGACAAGGAAACAGGACGATTCCAATCCATGATAAAGACGGCTACTGCTTCCATATGACAGGGCATAGTATCAATTCTTGTTGGAAACATTTAGGAAAGAAGTAACAAATGTGAATTTTGTTTGCTGCATAGATGTGGCTAAAAAGGTATAAATATATATATATATATATTATTTTTTAAACATAAACTAAAAGTCGTTAACAATCTATGCGATTATCTTACTAAAGGAAATAGAGAAAGAACTCAATTCACACTTCAATCCTTTTGTCAAATATAAAAATGGCTTCTTTTTTTTCGGTGTACCAGTAGGCCTACCATGAAGCATTTCGCTTGTATGTCCTCCTTCTTCTTTCCCAACCAGTCAAGCGAATAAAAACTTCTCCACTTTCTTAATTTTGTCCCCGTGTAAATGTTGCTGCTCGAAGCTACGCCACTAACACATCATCTCATTCATCTGTGGTGTTTCAACGATCCTGTTTTGTCGATAAAGGGGAAACCCGAAACGTTCATTTGATCTGTTTTTGTAATTAAATTGAAGCTTACATTCAACTTCACGTTTTTATTAATTTTGTCCCCTCACCTTGTGTCCCCCCATTGTGCCAAACACTGTGTATGAAAGGAATGATTACAAAGCACCGTCAAAATGCCTTTACCATCTTCAGATCCTTCCTGAAATGAGCAACAAACAATGGTCTTTTTAAAACAATTTAACAATAAATGTTTGTCATCTGTTTGACATAAATAATGGCATCGGTATTATGCACTTTTCAGCATGACTGAAGGGACTTAAGTTTAATCTTTATGAAACTGAATTAAATAAAATAAGGAAATTAAAGCATGAATTTTCTTTATGTCTTTCTACTTAATTTTCAAAGTTGAAACTCACAAGAAAAGCAAAAATAAAACTTATATTGTACAGGGTCCCCACCAATTCCTAGAAATTTTTTTAAAGACCTCAAAATTTTTGCAATACTACTTCTGCTGGGAAAAATGAATTCGCGGTATTTCAAAATTGGCCCCTAAAGAGCTAAATTTAACAAATAATGTGTCAAATATCCACTTAAATGAGTAATTATCATTTAATACAGTAGAGCATGACCATAGCGGCACCCGCCACAGCGGGACCATCACTACAACGGGACCTTACACAAACCCCGCTTTTTTTTTTCTATATAAATTCAATTACCTGTGCTTGGGTTTAGCAGGTCAAGGAAAGGCCCGAACTTGCTTACAGCGGGAAAAATTGAGCGAGCTGTACGCGCCGCGACTCAGCGAGTGACGTAGACTGGGCTCTCTCCCGCCCATAGAAAATCTGTGCTCCCGCCACCCAGGACAAACACACACGCCTCCGTCTGCCATTTCGCTCGTGTCTTCACACACACCTCTCGTGTTTACCCGCACTTCTTTTGCCAGTCGCTCTATTTCTTTATGTGTGTTGATTGGTCAGTCTTGCAATGATTAATTAAATTGGACAACCCGATTGAAAAGAGATGCGTTGCACAAGATGACGCCATGCGTAAAGCCCTTGGCCAATTAGAGAGGCTTGTGCGTACGCGGTGGTGTGTACATTTTAATCCAGATCAGCCCTATCATTACTATTATGCCATTCATTGCAATTGTTGCTGCTCAAGCATACACATCACTCGCACTCGTTCGTATCGTAGTCCTTCCTGCCTAAATCCCATTCCCCCCCCCCCCCCCCCCCACTAAAAACAAAAAAACAAACAAACAAAAAAACACACAACCCCCCCCCCCCCCCCAAACCAAACACTGAACCAAAGATAGTCCATTTCAGGGCTCATGGGTCACGTTAGTTTTATTGACATTCAAGGGAGGTAATCGTGTTTATTTTTGGGACATTTTCCCCTGCTTTCCTATAGCGGGAACTTGCCTACAGCGGGATTTTTCTGCTGGGACCAAAAGTCCCGCTATAGGCATGCTCTACTGTAATTCATAGTAAAGACTTGAGTTTGACATTAAACTCTCCCTAAGGATACTTAGATAAACTACAAGCAGCATCACCATTATCACCTATACTAATAATAATAATAATGAAATCTATTTATATTGCGCCCAATCCTCTATACAATAAAGCTCAGGCGCATAACAATAACTTCAATCCATTCAAATCTCTCTCTCTCTCTCTCTCTCTATCTATCTATCTTCAATAATTCCCGACTTGGTGGGAACCCTGATTATAAAATCATGAATCAAAGTTCAAGGTAATCTATTCTTCATATATAAAAAGTCATGTTAAAAGTGCACAGTATCAATAATTTGGTTGCTATTTTTTTGTGAAACAAGCTTAGACTTCAAAATTTATTTTAATCTAATCAAATAATTTGTATTATCTGTTTTTTCTTTAATTCTAACTGTAACATAATTTTTCATTGTTAATAACTCTACATAAATGGAGCAGTAAAAAAAGGGCCTTTCAACAAATTTCAGTCCCTCCACCTCCCAGACTCATGTTTTTTAAGAAAGCAGCGGCTGAGGCGTAAGTCTAGATGTGTGATAAACGACTGAGTCGAAAGTCTAGATGTGTGATAAATGACTGAGTCGAAAGTCTAGATGTGCGATAAATGACTGAATCAAAAGTCTAGATGTGTGATAAACGACTGAGTTGAAAGTCTAGATGTGCGATAAACGACTGAGTCAAAAGTCTAGATGTGTGATAAACGACTGAGTCGAAAGTCTAGATGTGCGATAAACGACTGAGTCGAAAGTCTAGATGTGTGATAAACAAGCACACTATCCCGACTCGCACATGAAATAATGGCACTCAGTTATATCAGAACTGTAAGTATTGACTATATTTCAACACAACTATGTTGTGACAAATACTCAGCAGCTCAATTTAATTTTCACAACTGATTAGTTTGCATCTAAATAAGAATTATATAGCCTCAATTTATCATATTCACTCAGTTGAAAGTTTAAAAAATTAATTAATTTAATTAAATAAAAATAATTGTTTGATGACTGATTCTAAGATGTATGTTTGGATTGGTCAGTTAAAAATAGAACGTCGATTACAAACCATTCTCTCTAAACAGACGGGACAATTAGGAAGCTCAGTCATATCCATCAGAGGTAAACTGCCACCCTGTGAAAAACAAAAATATCAATGACATTGTTCATTAAAAATACTTTAAAATACATAAATAAAACCTCATTCAGTCCTTGAAACCCATATGCAATGCGAATCAATAAAATTGTAAAAGCAAAAACAGTAATTTACACTGGGACGAAGGGATTCGGATTACAAACACCTGACATTGTAGCCCACCTCACAGGCTGTTTTTTATTAATTTATAAAATGCCTTCTGCCAATTAATTGCAGCTTTTAGAGGCACCAGCTGTGCCTTATCAAAATATATCATAAACCATTTACCTGTGATTCTCGTATGATTTCAACTTTTCCAACATAGACTAGATGGCACACATCTGATTCAAGCGAATTGAAAGGTCGGTTGTTGAAATAGGAGTAAAATTCATCTGCTGTGGCCTGGATAGAAAAAAGTTAATATTGTTTAAAGAACGCACATCAAGGCAAATGTGTCTGGGTCAAATTATACGGTGATTTTAACTGTGCTTGCACCAAATGTTCATAGTCTCTCTCTCTCTCTCCCTCTCTCTCTCTCTCTCTCTCTCTCTCTCTCAGTCTCTCTCTCTCTCACACATATTGATCTTACCTGATCCCTAAATTTAATCAGCAACATATACTGGTTTGGAAATGCATCTCTCAAGACTTGCATGTAAGTCACATAATCACTGAAAACAATAGGAGAAAAAAACATTTCTTTAAGCAAAAGAAACACAAAACAGTTTTAACATTTCAAATCACCAAATATTTTGCTGACAAGGGCAGACATAAGTAATTTTTTAAAATCCACTTCATATTTGCAAACTCATGATAAAGAAGTAAGTCGGTATACCCCAGAACGTTTCATTTCTGAATTGGCTTTGACTTCGACCACACATCATAGCTATTGATCTATCAGCAGACCTGCCACCTTTTCATAGACAAAACTCAGGAAAATTCATGGGCAAATCTGGGACTTAAATGAAGATGTGACGGCAGAGATGATGATGGTGGTGGTGTTTGTTGTGGTGATGATGATGATGATGATGGGGGTGGTGGTGTTTGTTGTGGTTGTGGTGATGATGATGGGAACGATGAGTCATATTCAAATAAAAAAATTGTTTGAGGACTGATTTTAAGATGTATTTTACTGTTGATGAATATGATGATGGTAATGATGATGATCTTTTTATCTGTTTAATAAAATACAATCAAAATTGAGAAAATAGCTTGTACTCAGAGAAATCAGGAATATCTCAATAAAATCTGGAGAGTTGGCAGCTCAGTATTAATTATGCAATGAAAAAAATACTCACCACTTTCTTCTTAAACGAAACATTAAATGTTGTCGCTGGCAAAACATAAAAGTGTTAAAAATTACCATTTAACCCCCCCCCCCCCCCCCCCCCTCTCTCTCTCTTTCTCTCCAAATAAAAAATCTAGAATAGATTGGGATCCTGCCTATTATGCCAGAGCTGCCAACTTGCCATAATCCGTTTGGGGGACAATTGACATTCATTTCAGCGGCACTTCAACAACGCATAAAAGTCTATTTAGACCTACAGACTACTTCATCTAGACAATTATTAATGAACCCATGCGCATAATTTATAACTATATTAGCATATTAGAACACTTTAAAACTATAATTTCTTACCTATTTCAGAGTACACAATAATACTACCGATATCTCGGGTCATTGACCCTAAGTATATAATATTACATGGGTCATTGACCCTCCTAAAATATAATAATATTATTCGACATCAACTGCATACACTTTGATGTGACTAAACCAGACACACAAAATATTTATTGAATGTCCATATAGAACATAACAAAATAGACCAGCACCACTTCCGTGGCCTTTTAGGCCATTTCCGTTTGTCCGTGGCAAGCACACTATTTCCGTGGCTGTCACGGAAGTTCCGTGACACTTGGCAGCTCTATTATGCCATGATTCAATTGCCATCGGGATACAGTTCAATGCACAATCAGATTCATACCAGTCTATTATTCAGCTTTACTTTATAATTTATGGCAGCCAGTTACACTGTCCATCGGTCTCAGGTCTCAAGTGGAGGAATTTTTCATGGCTTCCGCAGAACGCAAATTTTATCTTAACTAAAGTGGAACTATATTAATGGTTAAATATAGAATTATTAACATACAAATCATACTATAAAAAGAGAAAAAAGAAAAAAAATATTAAAGAACTAATAAACATGGATAAATCTCTACAACCAGACTGTTTACAATGATTTCTTTTTTATCTTTGAAGATGTCTAGATACACTATGGGAATGGAGCCCAAGCTAAAGAAAATAGCAGAGGACTTGAAATTACGGAAATCCGCTAAATAGCGGAAATTTGAGACCCATGATTGTCCTTCTTTTCATAACCCTTTAATATATATTTCTTCCCACAGTAGCAGGTCTGGAAACTTACCCCATGGGAGCAATGAATGTGATGAGGTCGTGGATGGTGTGAGAGGCAGGCACTCCTAGCATACACAACATTTCACTTCTTTCACTTTGATGGAGACCGCAATCCTTGTCAGAGTTGTGGATTTGTCTGAAATGGAAATTGTGATCGTGTGATGACTAGATTGTTTAAAAACTTAACAAAGACAAATCTTAATAATATTTTTATCAAAATGAGCGCAACATCACATAAATAATATGTAGATAATGACATATAATTCTTCTTAACTCACTCAATCCTAGAGATTTTTGCTACATTTCAAAATTGGAAACAATGTATTAAAAATGAGCATGTGCATAGTTTTATTCAACTACCATTAACATGAACAAACTAAAAACATTAGCTTTGATACTACGCCTATAATGTGTCTCAGAAAAATGTACTAAATTGGCATGGGGTAAAAGTAACCCGGGTAAACTACGGACATAGTCGGTGTTAGGGTTGAGTGAGTTAAATTTCAACTTTAATCTAAAACTAATTTGTAGCAAAAAACAGATAAAAGACGATCCTTTCTATAGAAATGCTGGTTGTTAAAATCTGGTAAAATGAGAACCATAAAACAATGGAAAGTCATTGTGAAAAAGGAAAAGGAAAAGCAGCAATTTTGGAGAAGCTTGTCAAAGCTTTTATACCTTACAACATGACATATTCTGATTTTTAAAATAATAATACAAACCATGAGATGTTTTTTTTACCTTTCAAAAGTAACATGACATAGGTACTGAGTTATAAAAGATGGACAAACTGATCCGTAAGGGAGAAAAATAATAAATAATAAAAAAAACACCCATGGGATCACAAGAGCTAATCCCTTTACTGTAGAACACTGATCTGTCAAATGTTTCCCCATTAGATTTATTCAAATATGATACTGCATAATTTATTTATTTAAATTATACTCACTTATCAGTAAAAATGTGTAGAATTCCTTTGGTTAACTCCACAGTTGGATTGCCACTGACAAAACTAATAGTGTTGGGCATTTTAGCAGTAGGACTATGACTTTTGGGTCTCATGGAGGATGAGGAGGAAGAAGTCTGGGAACAATCGGAAGTTCCTGGCTGTGATCCTGATGGCCGTTCATCAGGCTCGGATCTTGTTTCTCTTTTCCTCGGGAATTTTTTTTGATTCGATCCACTTTCTTCTTTTTTACCTTTGGCAGATAAGTCACTGGCATTCAAGTCCTTTTCCATTATCAAATTGGTCAAATCTGAGGAGAAAAAAGTGAAGTTATTCACACTGATTAAAGTTTTTAAAATATTATGTGGATGTACTATCGGTTGTTTATAAGGGTTTTGTGGCACTTGCAACATATTTAGGTCATAGCGCCAGTAAAAATGAAGATAATTGGGATAGAAAAAAGTTCTAGAATTACAATTAAAACACACAAGAAAAAGCACCGAAAAAAAAAAGGCAAAGGGGAATTAGTTCAAATAGTACAGATGTAAATTCCAAAATCACACTATCAGTGTACTTAGTTTGAGATCACCTAAATGTCTCATCCTGGCACAAGCACAGGTCCCCACTAAGAGGGACACATTCAAATGTTCAAACATCATATTAATATGTAAAACAAAAATGATACAGTGCCAAACAGAGAGATGATTTACAAGACAAAAAAATATCATCTCCCAAAACTAACTATACATCTGACTGTTTCCCTCCCAGCGAGGGTCAGGACAAAACCAAGTAATCTCATTCCAAGGCAAAGACAAAAAGCACGTTGGAAGATCTAGGGGAATAGAAGACACAGTAAGTACCTCCCTGCCCAATATGGGAGGTCAGGAACCCCATCCAGTGGATGTACTGTATTGCATTTCAAAAGATTAAAGAAGAAAGTTTTAACTGGACGATTGGTTGACATCCCTGCTCTATATGAGCATATGTGTGCTTCTTCTATATGAGCACATGTGTGCATCTTCTATATGAGCACATGTGTGCTTCTTCTTGTAATAGAACGCAACCCAATTGGTTTTATCCAGGCCCAGAGTGGTGACTTTTCAGTTAAATTAAATGGCTGATACAGGCCTGTAAATGCTCATTTGTCAAAAAGTCTGAAAATTGTTGGTGATTATGCTCGTAACAATTAGTACTTTACTGATTATAGATATAATGTACAATTGCTTGGAGACAAGAATAGTATACCTTAAGTAAGTTGATGAGACATTGAGAAAAAAAAATGTAATTACAATATGATGATCACATGACAAACATAGGGAGACGAGTGATGTCAGATGGACATCACGATGATGATTTTTTTGGACTCTTTGAACTTTCTCTGTGTCTGGAGGAACTCAAATGACTTGGGTACATTTGGTGCAGCACCATATGGCACCGATCCTCTATCCAAACTAATAATGCCTGAAACACAACTATCATTATTATCATACCAACGTCATAACCATCATAGCATCATAATCATTATTATTATTATTATCATTATTATATCCTTATTATTATTATCATTAATATTATGAGCCCTGATTGACCTTGTCTCCTTGGTCTCACTCTTTTCAACTTAAAAGTGCCGAGTCATAGAACGCTCAAATTATCATCATGTCTTCTTACTGATGTTGAAATGATCTTACAATTTTTGCATTAACAATAAAAACCTCTTCACACAAACAAACAAACAATTGCTCTTCAATCATAATTGACACTTACTTTCCTCATTAATAAGTTCAATGTGAATGTCGCTAAAAAGTCGTTTGCCTTGACAAGACTTATTGTGTTCTTTTTTGCGAGCTTCAGACTCAGGATCTTCTTTGTTGTGAGTTTCAGTTTCCGATGAAATGCTATTTCGATTCTCTTTTCTTACAACTGGTTTCTCTTCACTGTCAGGGTTGGTACTTTTTCCACAAGCAACAGATGCATATGATTTGGTTTTGGATTTTTCACGTTCTCGATCATCCCATACTGTTTGAAAAGGAAAAAAATATCAAAATGAAATCAAACGCCATATGAAACAACAATATAGTCTCTGAATAAAACTTAAGTGATGTAACAATAAAATAGAAACTATCAATATATTTTCATGACCTTATTGATGACAATTTTATCCACTTTTAGTTTAGCAAATCTAAACTAAGCCAGTAAAACAGGATAAGAGACAAGTTTTTAAAACAGGATTTTAACCTTAAAGAACAGGTCTTTTTATCAAAAGAACAAAAAAAAAAAAAAACAACTAAACAAAGCAAACATAAAAAACTCCAACATACAATTTTTTTAAAAAATTAGAATAATAATAATTTACTTTTTCCAACTGTGATCAAATCAATGTGTCTATTATACTCTGTATCAACAGCAACAATGATAAGGGTGTAGACAGAAAAATGAACACTGTAACCAAATTTTGAGAGGGAATAGAAACAAAAAAAAAAAAAAATAACACACAAAGTGGTCAAAAATAGCTGCAGGATACTTTTGCAGGTATTGAGAATTGTGGCTATGTAGTCTTGTGGTATGACACTCGCTTTCGGATCAGAAGGTCCTGGATTCGAGCCTCGCTCGGTGCATAGTTGAGTCCTTGGATAAGGCTCTTTACTCACATTCTATCACCGTATTCAGGTGTAAAGTGAGTACCTGACCGTTAACAGTGTTGTCTCTGAAAAAAAAAAGTAATATCGCCTAATAAGCGTCATGTCCGTCCTAAATGTTAAATGTTACTGTTGGTCTGGGGCCCCTTGTAACCTTGTAAAGCGTTTTGAGCACATTTAGTGGATATTGCTCTATATAAAAGCTCTATTTATTTTTTTTAAATTTTAAGTTTGAATAAAATAATTCATTGAAGACTGCCCCGCGATTGGGTCAAGTATAGTTGGAGTAACAAGGGAGTCATTAATCCCTGTGTAACAAGTTAAAATGATTCAACGATTAATCTTGATGTTTAAAATAATGAGACACAAGAATTGAAAGCCATTGTTATGAAATCTTATAGAAATTTGCCACATGAGTAAATGTAAATATCACTAATAAAATGGAAGGAAAATATTGGATTTCAAGAAGCAACATTTTTTTAATCCCCCCCCCCCCCCCCCTCCCCATAAAGAGATGGGATAATTCTAGGGAAAACACATGAGTCATCAGCTCTGTAAACACTTTGTTTCCCTCCAAACGGGTAACAGTCAGAGATGTGATTAGAGACCATAAGCAAGACCTGCCCACTTAAACTTTTAGAAATGCTAAGTACAGAGGGAGAAATGAAAAACGATATATTATAATACTAATAATAATAATAATAATAATAATAATAATAATAATATTATTATTATTTGTTTGTTTGTTTGTTGCTTTAGGTCTCTTCCAACACAATTGAGGTTATATGAGAGACCGCTGAAACAAAAAAACAAGCAATCTAACAAAAATAGTACAATGTAAATCAAAATCATAACCTAAAGATATCATAAGCTAAATTATAAATAACCAAGAACAAACAGGCAGAAGATTTACAGAAAAAAAAATATCCCCTGTCAAAAATACAATCACAAACCAAAGAAGCAGGATAGGCTAGTAAAGAGAAGAAGAAACGACATCACTATCGGATCGTACACCCATGCGAACATCATAGTTATATGATTCAAGGGTGATGCTCCCATCCAACCACCCGCATTATTATTATAATAACAATAATAATAATAATAATAAAAATGATAATAAAAATAGTAATAATAATAATAAAAATGGTAATCATAATCATCATCATCATCATCATCATCATAATAATTCCCAATGAACGGCATTGACAAATGCCATTGCCAAGGCATTCCGTGAAGAAATACAAATAAACCACCTTTCAAATGTCTGGTGCCAAGAGGAATCACTCGTGTTGTCCAAGATGAGCAAATTGGGGGTTAATAATCTTGCCCCAGAAAAAAAAAAAACGAAAGTACCTGATGCAGGTTTGAACAGGGACCTTCCAGACCTTAGTGCAATAACTTAATCCACTTGTTATGATAATAATATGCTCACAGTATTGATATTAACATGATTATGAAAAAAGTTACTATTCATTGATTATCTAAAGGCAATATTTTTCTAAACCTATTAAAGAAAGGATGGGATGATTGATAGACTCACATCTTGAAAATCCAACACCTTGATTTCCAGGAGTTTGTCAGGCTTAAAATGGCATTCAGAGTATATAATAATAATAATAATAATAATAATAATAATAATAATAATAATAATAATAATGATAATGATAATAATAATAATAATAATAATAATAATAATAATAATAATAATAATAATAATAATAACAATAATAATAATAATAATAATAATAATAATAATAATAATAATAATCATAATAATAACAATAATAATAATAATAATAATAATAATAATTTACTTGTGGACTTGTATCACTCTTTTGATCAAACTTATCCTGGAGGTCGAAAACTGTGCCATACAAATCATATCTTAACTTTGAATCTTTACAACACAGACACTGAAACACCACTGCCCCCCCCCCCCCCCCCCCCCCCTCACTTTCAAAATTTGTGCAAAATATCAGTTTAATGACACCCCCCTCCTCGAGCGAAATTATTGTTCTTAATTATATAGAAGGAATGCTTCTGATTTAGAATAGTAGTAAATCCGTAAAAATTTGGCTTTGGTCCAATTATTCTTTTAATTCATACAACACTGGTCTCGCTTGCCATCCAAAGCCACCAGTTAGGCTGAGAGTTACTACCATTTCAAGTTGGAGTGTCACATATATAATTTTTGATTTACTTTTAAGTTAGTAATGTTTTCAGCTTTCTATGCAGTAAAGCAAAATTAAAATATTTTTTTTCTCAAGGTCTTGTTTTGTTTCATAATGGTTATTGAGGACACAAATATTAGACATGACTCACCTGAATAGTATTTTAGAAATTTTACTTCTGGAACATCATCAGCAATTTCAAGCCTCAGAGTAAGTAAAGAAACCACCATTTGAACTGAAAAAATAAACGGGACTGGGATGCATGAAGATAGCAATATCTTTCAACATGCTCAACAAAACAACAACTACAACAACAACAACAAAGACATACTGGACACATCAATCATCACATTCATAACAACGAGGGTAAGGAAAAGGAGAAATGAAACGACTATGGAAAGATTTCATGGCATCACTCTATCCAATGAAATGTAATTTTCCTCCAGTTTGCAAAGATTGGAGCACCCCTTTATCATTTATTGCGTTGAGAGTAAATTTGGTGTTCCACCTCTCATTTTTCCCTTTACTTAGGTTCAAATGAGCTCGACTGGACTGCGTTCACAGTGATATGGGGGAAGTCACGCAACCTCGTGTCAAAACTCATTGATTAGAATGTCTGCTTTGAAAACTGTTTCTGGTTTGTTTCTTGTCACTAGGAGTATAGTTGGGCCTTTGATAAATAGTCAGAATATGTAGTGCTGTCTGATTGGAGCCATGAAATCATATCAGTTTTTATAGTTGCCGAAAATGGAGCATCGAGGTGATCATGGGCCACTGAATTGTAGCGTTGTCCAATGCAATATGGCTGAGTGCTTCGAGGAAAGGCAGCAAATGGTTCTGCATTGACCCCAGAATGATAGTCTCTACCTTCCAGATGATGTAGAAAAGAAAAAAATGGTATGGCATTCTTCTAAATATCCAGTATCTTCAAGAATATCAATGATCCTCCGTCCATAACTCATGAGTCTTTTTCTACCCGAACTATCAGACGTCCATTCCTTTGTCGGATGTATGTTCACCCAGTTCCATACATCTTTGGATGATATCCATATTTCAGTTATCTTGGATCCTTTCCAATCACGTTATCACGCGTTCCACACTGACGATCTCTCCGTTGAATGTCGATAATCATCTTCTCGGAGTTGATTTGAAATTCCAGTTCCATAGCCATCCTGTTTAATGGTTTATCGATAGATATAAGTATATTTCTTTTCGCAGATTTACGAGAGTGTCGTATCGTATAGTTTAAAAGTGTATATGTTTTAAAAGCTTTTAACTGCTCTGTGAAACGTTTGTGTATAGAGATACAATTTTTCAAAGTTATATAATCATTCTTTGTTAATATGACAATATTGAGAATATTATAGTCAGTATTTCAAATGATTTAAAACTAGAGATTTCATATCGGTAATTGCCACAGGATGTAGATAATAAGCAATAAATTATAAATTCAAAATTTTAGGCAAACTACATAAGTTGTCAGTTGATATCAGTTAAAGCGAATTGTTTTTATTCTGAAACAAGTATGACAAGAACTCATAATCACTATCCAGAACTACTCTGTGGTGCGTAACTTGTTCACATTTTTTACAGTGTAAAATCTCGAATTTTATGACAGCCGTTTTAAAGTAGTTTTTTATAGGTCGTAAAGAAGAAAACTTTTTTGATATGGCATCAACACAGTCCAAAATCTATATTCAGTTAAGATTGATTCAAGTGTTGACACAAATTTTTACCACTTTTGATAGAGGAACAGCTGAGAAAAAACCAGAAAAGCATGCGCCATTAATCAAAAATCTGACTATAGTTATAAATCTTTACAACCCCACACAATGAGAGAGAAGAAAGGGGGGGGGGGATAAAATTATATTAATTGTCAGTTTAAATGATGTAATAGTAATAGCTATAAACCCAAAGTGGTTTAGCAGAATTTTTAAAAGCCAGAACTTTCCTTCTAATTAAAATAGACAAACTCCCTTTGTGTGAATCCATTTCAATTTATTTATTTGAACTTTTTCATTTTGGGGTAAAAATCAGTCTGAAATTTCATACGAACTGCCGTAACAACATTTCTAATCAAGATACCGTGGAACCTCCCGATAACGACATGCCACGGGACCGAGTTTTTATGTCGTTATCCGGAGGTGTCGTTATTTAGAGGTTTCCAAGATGGCGGACAAAGTGGGCGTGGTAAGGCCCGCGGGACCAGGTTTTATTAACATTGACAAAACAAACAAAATATTGTAGTGTATTCCTCTTAGAGGGTTCTTGTGCGTGTGTCTGGATGAGACTTTTAGGTGATCTGAACTGAGTACACTGATAGTGTGCTCCTGGAATCTACATCTGTTCCCTATTTAAACCAGTCCCCTTTGTCTTACTTTTTCTTATGTCATTTCAATTGTAAATATAGAATGTTTTTTACTATCCACTTTTCTTCCTTTTTACTGGCGCTGATATAACATAGATGTGTCACAGGCGCTGTAAAACCCTTTAAAACAAACAAAATTCCTCCTCCTCCTCCCACAAAAACACTACTACTACTACTGCTACTACTACTACTACTACTACTACTACTACTATACTACTACTACTATACTACTACTACTACTACTACTATACTACTACTACTACTACTACTATACTACTATTATTATTATTATTATTATTATTATTACTACTACTTCTACTACTACTACTACTACGACTACTACTACTACTTATTATTATTATTATTATTATTATTATTATATTACTACTACTACTACTACTACTTCTACTTCTACTACGACTACTACTACTACTACTACTACTTCTATCACCACATAATATCACATTTTCCAAGATTTTGTGTTTACTTGCTTACACTTACATTTATACCTTGGTTTTTATTAATGCATATCTCATTGGTTCAAGCAGGAATCGTTTTTATAAACTTTTGAGTACTCATACTCGGTATTTTTAGTATCAGATATCTACGAAAACTGCCGAAAATCGCCAAAATGATGTCGTTATTCGGAGGTTTTATCAAAAAGTGCGTCGTTATTTGGAGGTTATTTTTACTGATCTTAAATAGAAAAAAATCGGGACCACGGGTCAATGTCGTTATCAGGAGGTTGTCGTTATTCGGAGGTGTCGTAATCGGGAGGTTCCACTGTATTACAATTACAAAATTCAAACTGTTTTGTGATCAGTGTTGCCAGCTCTTTCATATGACATTGGTTTCAAGTGTTAAAAAAAAGTGCGTGAGTGTGAGTTGTCTAACATTTCAATTTTTTGGTTTAAAATCCCTATTCCTATTCTAGGCACTTTGATAAAATTTTCAAACTCAAAATATCTTGATTTGACTCAGTCAGGGGGATGGGACTTGAAAAAAACATAAAATTTGATACCTTATTTGTTTCTCTACGACCAGAGTTATTTATATTTTTCTACTGAAAATTTTTGTCAATTTTACAGAGAGAACCTGTGATCTCACCGCTGCCTCAAAACCAGCATCTCGCGGCGATCGGGAAATTTTGAGTTTTGCAGTCAACATGGCCCACTTATTTTTTTCAGCAATTTTGTTTCAATCAAAAAAATAAATGGCAAGTGTTAGTGTTAGGTATCATTTTAAAGGTCAGAAAATAAGCTTTATTTTCATATAAATCATTTTCATGGATGGAAAGTATGGAAAAAATTAAGGATAAATGAAAATGGAAAAAAATATGAGGTTTTTGTCCTAAAAAGTTGGGTTGATGGCGGGAAAAATAAAATAATGAGCGAGTGTATCAATTTTGATGAAATTTGGCAGAGATATTCTTCAATTAATTGTCTATCGATGTATGAAGTATAATTAAAATGTATCCATAATTTAAAAAGTTCTTATAATATAATTCAAAAATTTATAAATTTTTATTACATAAGCTTTCTGAGAAATACAATCAGGAATTAAGAATGAAGAAATACACCGTTAGTAGAAAGCTTGTTTTGTGCCCTTTATTAGGTACTTTGGTAAACGTCCATTTGGCCCTCCAGCAGGGAGCCGATAAATGGCCTAGTGGCTGTGACCCGATTTTTTGGACTTTTGAGTGATGGGTCTCAGAAAAAGTTCCATAGATTTTTTGTTTATGGATGGATTTTAATGATTGATGTCTTATTTTCTTCAGGAGAAAGTACTCTATCGTTTGGTGTAGTTTATTTTAAAATCAATGACAATTTAGGATAACTTTTGATTATGGATAAAATAGGGTATAATTTAGCTTTGGATAATTAAAAGATTAGAACTTGGTAAATCAAAATTTCATGCTGGCACGTTTATTTAACATCTTAACTTTGTTATAAAATTAAATTCAGGGCAAAGTTGTATACCGCATCCATGAAATTCGTTCCAGTAAAATCCTTACTCAAATCTTAGCAGCCATTTTAGACCAGTTTTGAAATCCAAATGGTGGTTACTACCGGAAATGCAACAATTTTCAGGTCACAAAGTCCGTCAGTAAATAACAAAGGCAGAAGACCATTTTTCAGCCTTTAAACTAACATAACTTTTTTTCTGCTTATCTGATTTTCACAATTTTGGTATCATTAGAATCGTGTTGAAAAGCACTTAAAAATGATATAGGTTTCATTGAGCTCGATCTAATTTGAATTTTTTACCAAAGTACCTACCTTTATAATAATGATGCCAAAATTAGTCACATTCACATAGGTTCACAAATAACGCCATGGTGACCAACACAGTAAAGGGTCAAAAATAAAGTTCCAAAAAACGAGTTTCACCTTACAGTGAGCCTATCTGCGGCCACTGGACTGGAGTTATCAACAAAGTGTCTACCTATCATTATCATGCCTGTCCTATTTTCTTTCAAAGTAAAGACACATTTTTGGCGATAATTTTTGGACCAATGAGATATCAGAATAATTTTTGTTCCACTGTTTTTGTGTTTTCAATCCCTTTATGTTGAGATCATTTTCAATTAAATCTATGCATTTTCAATTTCTTGAGCAAGTAGAAAGCCATAGCCTACCTACTGACCACTGACTAAGACTACCAATTACCGAGGGTGATGAGGGAGAGTCAGCAGGGTCTGTGACGCTTACCTTTCTAAAATACAAATATAATAATAAAACGAAAATTGAAGATGATACAATAACTAAACGACGTGTTTTGTCTTATTGTAAAGTCAAATGTGTAAATATTACCAGATATTCGTTGTTAACTCATCAATACACCCGACTTCATTGCTCAATCCACGGCAATTTGTTTTGTTTACAAGTCAGCTCAGCCAGCCAGCTGATCAATTAATGGGCACAAATGGATATCAATCTCGGGCAAAGTCGATACCTAGGACCTAGATCGTCTCCTTCCAAAGAAATCGTGTGCACTCGTGATACTATTTTTAGTTGAAAGGCTTCGGATGGTAACGGTACAAAAACCATCCGAATATTTTCCTTTTTCACAATTTCGTCAGTATTTTCACGATCCCAGGCTTCAGGCAGCCCCCACCAATCTCTGCCGTTCACAATACTTTTCAAACATTGGTAAGTTCCAACTACTGCCCATCTGTAGATTTATGTGACATTTTTAGTAGTCGAATATGATATATTGATTATTACATTTATATCGTATGACAAAGATAGCCTGTGTAAAATCTGTCGGAAATAATAATTGAATTAAGGTTTTGACTCACAATTGAATAATTGATGTCAAATTAATTATCTGACACAGTGGCGGTTCTAGCCTATTTATAGTGGTCGGGCAAAGATGATTCGGTCATATATATATATATATATATATATATATATATATATATATATATATATTATATATATATAATATATATATATATATATACGCAAATAACTAATGTAGTTAACGACATTTAAAAATAAATTATAGTTCATGTTTATGTACCAACTTATTTATAGATTAAATCCATTCGTCGAGTCTTTGATGATGCAAAATGATTGATGATCATGTCGTTAAGTTCAATTTTGGACAACCATTGTTTATGCACGGACATCACAGTGAGCGCATTCAAGCGCTCTTGTCCCATGGTAATCCGCACACATGTTTTGATCCGCTTTAAAGTACTAAATAGCCGTTCACTTTCTGCGGTGGAGACTGGTGTTGTTAACGTAATATTTAACAACGTTGACACCATTGGCAGATCATCCTCGAGGTCTAGTTCAATTATTTCCTTTAAAAGCTGTTGCGAGCTTTCTAGCAGTTGAAATATATTGTTGGAATACACGGTTTCAAGTTCGTTTTCTAATCTCTTTTTGTCTAAAAACGGGTAATACTGGCAGACAAGTTTTATTTTCTCTAAAGGTTTTGATTCCACGTAAGTCAAAAATTTCATAGGGTTCACAAGTGAAAATAAGGATATTTGTTCATATTGAGAAAATCTTTCCTCTATTTGAGTAACTACAATATCACAAGCCTCTTTTGCATGAGCGGTTAAATTGCTTTGAGGTCTTCTTTTTGACTGAGTATCGGTTGAGCAAACAATTTCATTAAAGAGACTGTCAACATCTGATCTTATTTTTGAAATATTAGATTTGAAATCTTCAACGCTCTGAATTATATCTGGTCCGGTTATTGTTCTGTTTTGCAGGTATGCAAATAAAATGTTAGCATGGCTAAAAATCCTATTAAAGAGGGTCAAATAAAAATTGAATTCCTCAGTATTCAGGATTCGTTCGAGTCCAACAGCTTCGCGCACCGATATAGCGTCCCAACCGTCTTCAGTCTGAATTTTCCTAAAACATTCAAGTAACTCTTCTTTTAAATCTTGAACACTAGAAAGGCACCTGCTCTGAAAATTCCATCTAGTTTGTGCTGGTCTGGGAAGCCGACTAGAAGTGATTGATCTTAAAAGATCGGCGCGTTTTGGGGAAATTGAAAAGAATGCTGAAAAGCCATCCAATTGGGCAAAAAATATTCTAATCGCTTGCACTGCTGAGCACGCTTGTCTCAATATTAGATTTAATTGATGCGCGTAGCAATGAACGAAATGTGCGTATGGAAACCAATGTTTCATCCGAACGTGCACTCCTGTATTTTTACCACTCATCACATTCGCGCCATCATACGATTGAGCAATCAGTTTGTGTTTTAAATCAAATTGATCTAATTGTGACTTAATGACAATAGAGAGACCCTCTGCTGACCTATCTGTAACAGGAACAAAATTTAAAAATCGCTCATATATTTCGCCATCTTTGCAATATCTTAAAATAATTACAAATTGAGACTGATTGGAAACGTCAGTTGTTTCATCTGCCTGAACAGCAACAAATCGGGCATTTTCTAAATCTTTCTTTAAATCCTCATTGTAGACGTAGAGTACAGAGTCTAAAAGCTTATTTTGAATTATTTTTGATGTGTATTTGTTAACTGTCGCTTGGGATAGATGTTGTGAGAGAATGTTATCTGAACTTGCAAGCAGATGAATAGTGTCAATGAAAATACCTTTGTTCAAAGAACTTTGGCTCTCATCGTGGCCTCTAAGAGGGAGTTCGTGAATCGCGCAATGCTTAAGGCAATCAATGATTTTGGACAATATGTATCGATTTTTCTTCACATCTTCATTGTGTTTTTGGATAGAAAGACTATAGCTTTCACTAATCTGCCGACCGATGTCTGTACTTCCTAAAAATTTGAATTTCACAGCATTGGATATATGTGTTGCACAGGTATTATGTTTTGATAAGCTTTCAGACAAGTGTTTCAAATCATCAAATCCTGTTGTTGACCAGCAAGATTTTCCTTTAAAGAGAACACAGTAAAAACAAAACAATTTCTTTTTTGCAACGCTTACAGTAAGCCATTTAAATTTTTCAAACCAAGAGGTTATAAACTTTCTTTTATCTTTAACAATGATCAAATCACGAGGCTGGTGTGGTCCAAGACGTTTTATCTCCAACTTTTCATTGAATGAAAAAGTAGACGAATTCCGAAGAAAGATGTTGTCAATTTCATTCATAATTCCCCTTAAATATTTCAACCACAAATAATCACATTCACAATGAAATGGCAATACCCGTAGCTTTTAATTATTCCAAAAGCAATCAAAAATGAATCACGAAAGAGGATACAACTAAAAATAAAGTGACAAGACATAATACAACACCTTGACAATACAAGTCCATTTTGTTCACTCGAGAAATTAAAGAGATATTTTAACCCCTCAACGGCGTGATTAATATTCTGTTACATTACTGGTTTTCAGTAGTAGTAACTTTAAAGTTTTAATCGAGACGCAAAAACAGCGATATGACTCGAGTTTCATTCAGAGCTCAAATTGCATCATTTTTGGTGAAAACGATAAAACGTAACATGACGTCAAGTTTGAGTAAATTCGAACTCAATGGTTGATAGGTTAAAGTGGGGAAATTTAATCGCTTGGTGTTGTGTAGGGACACCGTAAGAAACACAACTGAGATACTACTGCAGTAATTAAAATGCCAAACATCAAACATTTAAAACAAAGGCAGTTGAGTATCTATGTTTTGGTTATGATAAAAGACGATAATAGCTACCTTCGCCCGGCGGTTTTGGGAGGTTAGAGATGTCAAGGTGACGAGGAATAGTGCTTGTAAAATAAATGATCTTTATCGTGATAATTGTTATCATTTCTCTTCTCAAACTTAACTTGCAAAAACAAATTGTAAATCAAAGGAGTGGTTGTGATGGTGTTGGTGGTAGATATGGTGGGGGTTAGAATTATTGTACCGGTGGTGGTAGTGGTTGGAATAGTGGTAGAGGTGGTGGTGGTGGAGGAGGAGGAGGAGGAGGAGGAGGAGGAGGAGGAGGAGGAGGAGGCGGTGAGGGAGGATGTAATTATGGTAGTGGTTTTGGTGGTGCTGTTGGTTAGAATGATAGTTGTGGAGACGATGACGGAAATTATATGATGATGTTGATATTGTTTTTATTGCGATTCTAGTACTTGTAGTTAATGTTGTTGTTATTCTCAATGATGATGATGATGATGATGATGATGATGATGATCATGATGATAATGATAATAATAATAATAAATGTACATTTTTGAAGCGCTTGTGCCGAAGCTTCGAAGCGCTTCACATTGACCATCATTAAAAAAAAATAATTACATACTGCAGTTTCGGACATACGAACAAAAGTTCACACGCATCCAATTACACACACACACACACTCACACACACACACACACACACACACACACATATATATATATATATATATATAGACGCATAATGATGATGATGATGATGATAATGATAATAATACATGACATTTATAAGGCGCATTTTCATCATTGGGTGATGGTGACAACGACGATGTCGTCGACAATGATGATTACCATACGATATTACAATAAAGACAAAATAATGTCACCAATCTCTCCTCATGCATGCATTCGTTAGACTATCACAATAACGACACTACACTGTTATCCTTGCTCCTTCCCCAACCAACCCCTTGCTTCCCGCCTCTTCATCGCGAACTATCTTATGTAGCCTATGTATTAGATTCAGGACGGGCAAGTACGGAATCTGCCCACCCTTGCCTTAAACGTATTTATTTCCTTACTTAGAATTCAACTCACTCCTTTCTCAGAAGAGTACATCTCATATATTATACTAATTCAGTTGTTGAGATGAGAAAATCAAAATAGTGGTTGTATTTTATATATTTATTTAGTCGTGACTTTCGAATAAAAGTGTTTTGTTTTATTAAAGGGAATAAAATAGAAAATTACATTGTTTTGAAAAAATATTTAGTCTGGCAAAAATTTTCTTTTAAAAATACAGCGGTAATAACTTAAAGAATTTGAAAAAAAACTAACAAATAATAAATTGGTATATTAGTAAATTAATACATTTAATTCAATACTGGAACCTTCCCAAAGTCATTACATTAATGGTACCACCAGCACAAGTAAGGCAATAAATAAGAAAAAGTTCGTTTGCCAAAATCTCTATTTAGTTTTAACTGGTTAATAAGGTGGGCTCATTTGAATTAGCCCGACCAAGTACTAGAGAGGCCAGACAGTCAGACAGCAAAAATCGGAGTTAGTTCACCGTCAGGCGACGTGACGATGAGATGACGATGTGGGCGGAGTGGTGTGGAGTGGTTGGGGTGGGGGGGGGGGGGGGGTGATAAAAAGAACAGGAGCATTTCCTGGATTATGCATTACGGGGTGCATGGTGATTCGCAATCTATCAAAAATACACACAAATTGATTTCAGTACGAAGTATCAAGTTTAAGTAGTAACTTTTGAAATTATCTAATTTAAATTTGTTTATTTCGGACCTGGTAATACAGCATATAACTTGAAAAAAACAGGCTGGTATTTGCCCACCCTGCCCATTATTACCAGCCGTCCCTTATCTGACATTATTAAACAGATTTTGTTTGCCCTTTCCAGCAAGCAAAGATTTATGGAAATATTCGATCTCAGAAATGTGTTCCTGTAGAACAGTAAAGTTTGCTGCCCCAAACGTAAACAATAACAAGTTGCTAGTGATTTCCGTTAGGGACCGGAATAATTTACGCACAATATAGGTCTCCCAATTTTGTAGTTTGAGTTGTAGGCAATACACTTTCAGTATTGAAAATATGTTTACATAAAATCTAACAGTTGCAGAAATAATAATATAAGGCTAAATTATTATGAAAATCAGGCTCCGAATAATTCTCGTTTTGTTCACACCAGCGCAATAATTTGCTCTGGTCTAAAAATAGATAGACTGTAACTTTTGATAAATTTTAGAAAATTTTACCTTTTGTTCCATAAAATATCCATATCTAGACATTATTTGATGCATGATCGAGTATTTATGAATATGTGTTTCTTTTGCCACCTAACAGCCAAATTTTAAAGGTTATTTTTTTCTATTATTTACATTGGAACGTGAGCTGTCAAGACAGGAACATGTGGTTTGCCACGTGCTTCTCGACATTTGTTTACGTTTGGGGCACCTAACTTTACTGCTCTGTAAAATGAGGCGGTGGGGTTTGAACCTGCGACCTTATTGGTACGACAACTCCGCCTGGCAGGTGAGAGCGTGGCTCTACCGTGTGAGCTATCCACGAACACGAAAATATTCGTTTCAAACCCAAGTCATTTCTAGATCCCTCTCTCACCCACTTCTGAGACCGCCGATTCGTTCGCCCACCACCATCGCGAAGTGTTTTGACCAGCAGTTAAGCTTAATAGCCAATATTCTCAACACAAACATATAACATAGAAACGATTGAGACATTGAGTATGCTCCGGTGCATGGGGTGAATCTCCAATTCAGAAAAGTGAGTGGAGCAGGCACCCATGTTGGTAACAACATGATATGAAGTGAGTAGAAAAGTGCCAGAAGACAATAGAGAATAAAAATTTTTCGCGGCGGCGGTGGGGTTTGAACCTGCGACCTTATTGGTACGACAACTCCGCCTGGCAGGTGAGAGCGTGGCTCTACCGTGTGAGCTATCCACGAACACGAAAATATTCGTTTCAAACCCAAGTCATTTCTAGATCCCTCTCTCACCCACTTCTGAGACCGCCGATTCGTTCGCCCACCACCATCGCGAAGTGTTTTGACCAGCAGTTAAGCTTAATAGCCAATATTCTCAACACAAACATATAACATAGAAACGATTGAGACATTGAGTATGCTCCGGTGCATGGGGTGAATCTCCAATTCAGAAAAGTGAGTGGAGCAGGCACCCATGTTGGTAACAACATGATATGAATTTTTATTCTCTATTGTCTTCTGGCACTTTTCTACTCACTTCATATCATGTTGTTACCAACATGGGTGCCTGCTCCACTCACTTTTCTGAATTGGAGATTCACCCCATGCACCGGAGCATACTCAATGTCTCAATCGTTTCTATGTTATATGTTTGTGTTGAGAATATTGGCTATTAAGCTTAACTGCTGGTCAAAACACTTCGCGATGGTGGTGGGCGAACGAATCGGCGGTCTCAGAAGTGGGTGAGAGAGGGATCTAGAAATGACTTGGGTTTGAAACGAATATTTTCGTGTTCGTGGATAGCTCACACGGTAGAGCCACGCTCTCACCTGCCATTCTGTAAAATGAGGATGAACGATCTAAAGTTACGTGCACCCGGTTTATATTGTCAACTGTTCTTATTTTAGATTTACTCAAAATTTATTACAAGTCTTGTTTCATTGATGAATACCATCATCATTCCATATCAATTCATTTTCAACATTGCGGTGGTATTTTGGTCAGTTAATCGATGAACCTGTAATTGCTCTTGAATTGTTTCTTCTAAAAATATACGTTGAGCTTCTACATGAGAAAAACTCGACTGAACAAGAAGGTATGTATGCAGTTCTCTGAATGACAGAAAAACACTGTGTATACGTTCAGTGGGTTGGACGTAGGTGCAGAATTACCAGTTGAGAGAAATAGGGTTTGGTATCTTGGGTTTTATTGTTGTTGTTTTTTTTTTGTTTTTGTTTTTAGGGGGGGGGGGGGGGCTATGATATACATATTTAAGCCGTTTGCTAAAATCATTTGATTTTACCTAAATTATATATCAATTACTAAATATTTTGTATTAATAGGCCAAGGTCGACGTATATATATATTTGCAGGTCTGATAACCCAATTTATGGACACACTGTTGTAATGGACATACTCTCAAACTGACGTAAAGTATTGTCCATTGCAACACGTTAAAATTAAAACAAGCCCATAATTCCGTTCGGTTATCAGACCTGCCAATATATGAATCTAGGCCAAGATCAAATTCTCATGACTGCCTGATTTAAAATGAGAATTTGTTTCTTATTTATATGCGTTTTTTTCTTTCCAGAAAAAGTGATATATAAAAAAGTAGTGTTTTTTTAACTTGTTGACATTTTATTTTAATTAAAACAAAAATATTGCCTCTGTTGTCCTCACTCTCACACTATTTGTTGTTTTGTATTGGTAGGTATTGTGGAAAACTTTTGTTGATACCATTACTCTAGTAATCACGAAATTTCAGTATTTACAGCGTCACTTCCGTCGATTGAGGACACAAACCGCCTTAAAAAACGTCCCTTGAGTTAGCCATTTCAACTTCAATATATTCAGATAATCTATATGTATATATATATATATATATATATATATATATATATATATAATATTATATATATATATATATATATATACTAAAATATTCTAAACATTGAGACTTCAGTCCATTTGCTTAGTTTTACCCAACAATGTCAATATCTACTATGTTGGTATTGATTAGTTAACGTTTGAAAGCATCATGTGTCCACAACGCCATTTTAGACACGGATTTTCCGAGCGCAGACGTTCCGCAGGCTAGCTTTCAGCACCAATCGAAGTATCACCTAGTGGATCGGATCGATACGTAGGTGGTTGTTAGCTCGCCTTCGGAACAAGCTCAGACTGACTTAAAGTCCAACCTACGTAATGCGGAACCGAATGGGCACGTTGGAAAAAAATCTGTTATAAACAGGTTTCTGTCTTACACCGGTTTTTAATAGTCTGCAATAAAGGTTATAAAATACACAGTACATGACTATTATACCTACTAGCCATGCTAAACCTTTCTGTATTGTGTTACTAACAGTTAACGATAGATGCCTATTCGTAATCTTTTTTCTTGAGAGTGCAAGCTCAAAAAACTTATGTCTTTTTTTCCGTTTGTTTGTTTACAAATCATTATCATTAATAAAATACAACACTACATAACAAAGAGGTGACTTGCAAGGGAGAAAAGCATCGTGTCCAAAAACTAACTATACATATGACTGCTTCCCTCTCAGTCTCAGCCAAGGTCTCCGGCCAGGGCCGGGACAAACCAAGTAATTTTATTCCAAGACAAGACCAAGTTGGAAAATGTATATGGGGATGGGATGGGAGAAACAGCAAGTGATCTCCCTGTCCATAATGGGGCGGGGAGGGGGTCAATTACCCCCTGTAGACAAGTTCGCCATTTAAAAGGCCTACGTAGATAGCAAAGTCTGAAACAATTTGGATGGCATATCATACACTCAAATAATTGCAAATGAAAATTATTATAAAACCTAACATATGTGGAGAACAATAAACGCACCGTTTATTCCAAGATCACAGGCCTAGGCTAAACCAAATGGTCCTATTGAAGAACAGGACAGAAAGAGGTGACAGTAAAGGACATGGAATCCAAATGGTATAGTATAGAGCGAGGGATAAAGAGATAGTTTAGTCAGGATGTTGACCCATGAAGAGTCCACCAAGAGGGGGTGTGATTATGACGAGTTGCGGTCGTTTTAGTGAAAGAGAAAAAGGTACACAAATCATAATGGACAATTCTAAATATGCCTGCTATCTTGGGTCACAGGCGCCTAATAATAAAGCCTAAATATGTCCCAACAGCAGTCTACCTAATGTATGACCACCAAGTATCAACTCACACAGACATTGAGACGGGGTTTCTCGACAAAAGGGAGATAAATACTAGATGGTTATTCGTACTCAAATTTAATTAAGACTCTCAGAGTCGGGGAGATGATTTACACACACACACACACACACACACACACACACACAAAAGAAAAGTATCACTTTTCGCATACAAATCAAGTGCTGGGCAAAGCCATTTAAGGGGAGGGGCGACACCTGAAATATCGATTTTTGGGTCAAAATATAAAATTTCAGTTTTTTGTTTATTATGAAAGAACAATCATTTTTTCACATATTTTCAGCACTGAGATGGTGATTTGGATAATATAAAGTTTGTAAATCGTCTTTCATAAGCATGGAAGTCGACATGAAAATACCAAACTTTTCAATTTTTTATGAAAATTCAACTGAAAATAATAGGACTGAAAAGCATTATAATCCATATCGATGTTGTAAATTTTGATATCGATAGTTTAGTCTACTCTTTGCCCGTCAAGTTGACACGGTTTCAGTCTCATAAATATCACAATATGGGCAGGGGAGAGGTTTAGAAACTGTTAGTCGCAAACAAAGACTGTGTGTCAAACAGCTGATAAGAGGTCAAGTTGTCAGGTAAATACAAGGTGATCACGAATGGTGCGATCTGATTGGCTGACCTTGTTCTCGACCTCTGACTCCGCGCCAGGGATTGGATGTTGAGTCAGGGTGAAAGTTCGCCTCTCTTACTATTATATTTTACTACGATTTGTTTACCTTTCGATTGATTAGTTGTTTTATCAAATTTTGACACGTATTCACGTTAATTATCTCTAAATATTTCCAATTTTTACTGGATTATTATAACTATACCTAAAGTGAAAAAAAATCCAAACGTTGGCAACAGTTATTTGCTACAAAAGCCAAGAAAGCAAGAAAGTTATGATGGCTCGTGGTTGACCCGTGGCCACAAATCTTTGATTGGAATGTGGTGTGTGATAGTAGTATTATGATAAAGCGATTCCAAGCAATGCCACAGCGGAAAGAAATGAGATGGGCTATTCTTGCTGGTCTTTACCACGGTTATTCCACCAATGACTTCCCTCAACATAGGTATTGTCCTCCTGAACCGGACTCCAGATGCTTTTATAATACTATATATATTGCTGCCAATGTGTATCCTGTTGACACAAGCAGCGTGTAAATACACCTTTGAATTTTGATTTGCTTCATGAGCACTTGAAGCCTGTATATGCTTTGTTGAAGTGTTGTGAGATGAAGACAACACAAAATCCAAACGAAAGGTTTCATAATTCTGTTTGGTCAAGATGCCATAAAACATAATTCCATTCCCTAAAAAAAGTTGAGTTTGGTGCAGAGTATAATTTTGGTCCAACAGAAATAACATCCCTGAAAGTGTCTTTGGGCATCGGTGGACTGGGAGAACATTCCCAGATGTTGAGTCAGCAAGCAGAGTCAAAAAGACTTGACCAGAGCATAAGGGTTGCTCAACATAAAGAGAAAAAAAGACGCAAAATGAAAGCTCAGACCCGTGAAAAAGCCCAGAGGGAGGCAGAAAAAGAACACGGGGGACCCTCATACGGTGCTGGTATGTTATGAATGGTTGTACGGTTTTGTCTTATTATTTTCATTCATTGTTATCTTTGATCTCGTTTTTCTCAAAATGACACTATTTTTTATCTTATTTTGTCATTTATCAATCAATTTGTTTAAAACTTTGCATGTCAAGAGCTATAGTGATTATCTAAAATCATACAGAAGGAATTTTAAATATCTTTATTATTTTTTGAAAAATTGACATTTTTATGTCAAAAAACATGATTTTTATCATACCGAAAAAGTTTTTTTTTTGAAAATTTATAAATAAAAATCTAATAAAAATATTTAAAAAATGCTCTGTATTTTTTTAAATAATATACAAATATACAACCATGCAAAATTTCAAGAAAATTCCATGGAAAGTTATTGAGAAAGTAACTTTTTAAAATAGCACCCAGAGAAGAGTAAAATCCAAGATGGCGGCCGTCACCATGGCAACCGGACACGCCCACCGAAATAAATCACATGGTTAGAATCCATTGGTCATAGGCAATGTCCCAATATAAAAATATATTGGCTATAATCATTATTCTTGAAAATAGTTTCAGGTGTCGCCCCTCCCCTTAACTCTCTCCCTCCCACTATATGATTCCAGGTGGTCTCAACCCGGTCCCAGAACAAGAACATGGAAAGAATAAATGATAAAAGGGCGATGGGGAAGACAGCAAGGTAAAGGGCCAATCAACAACCAGCCCAAGACAGCCAACTTCCCCTACCCTAAGGGGAATTCCACCCACAGAACTCCAGGACGAGGACAAAATCTCACAGCAATATCTATTGGAATTAATTATCCCCCTATTAGTATTAGTATTAGAAGACATTACTGTTATATTTCCTAGAATACATTACTGTTATATTTCTGGAATACAATTTCAAGTGACTGTTCATGAATTCGAGAATAGAATACAAAGATGCAACAAGTGACATAAAATGAAAGCAACAACGAGGGGAAAGATTAAACAAATAGTTTGTATGTAGTTTGATTTTATTCCAATATCTATTAAACGATCTTATTTCAAAAGGCAAGACAAATGAACATTTGTATATAATACAAACTGTAGGTCCTATCAGTCTCAATTCAAAACTTTAAAACCACTGAAAATTTTCGCAATCAAACCCGAAAATCAAAATTTTAAAAATGCACATGAACTTATCAAATTCAGAATTAATCAGCATTATTATATCACCATGAACAAAATATAATCATAATAATAGCTATAGTTAGGTATCACTACCATTATCATCATCATGACTACAACATTTAAAAAGAGGCATAATTAAATTATTTTTTTAATGACTCAATTTCCCTTTACCCCACAAAATTATCAGACCAGCCATTACATCTTCATTTACAAAAGAAACTAGACAGATTTTATTTGCTATTATCTCACATAAGAGAAAACATAGAATATAGCTTAAGTAGACATTTTTATTCTTTCTGTTGATGTAGCACGCGTCTTTATTTAATACTTGAGCTTTTATATCATTATAGATCGTCTATACCTTATTTATCCAAAGCGCCTTAGAACTTAGAGTATGAATTCGTGGAATTTGCGCGCGCTATACAAATTATTTATTATTATAATATTCAGTGACACAAGTGAGAAGCTAGCAGCGGACCGCCAAACAGGTCGATATAAAAGGTATATGTTGTAGATACGAACCAAAAATATTTCGGATATGATTAATTTCACATAAGCGTTGCTACGTTGTTGCAGTACCAAATATTCACTCTCGGTGAGAATTTTTTGAAAGATCACAAACCCGTAATTCAGACCAAAGCGGACCCTTTTGCACAAAGTTGCTCGACTGGGGTGAGCACGTGAACTCCAGGCCTGGGATTAGAATATGTGGAATGGCATTGTGTTTAAAGACAAATTAAGTGCTTTTTGAAGTTGATTCCAGAGACAAACACGCTACGTGCTATCGATGTTGAGGTGAATGTTTCGAAGACGAAACCATCAATGAAATGACAATTCGAGAATATGGATCTGCAATGGTGTGGGGAATGATGATTGGTGGCAGAAAAGATGTGCTAATACGAATCAACCAATGACTCAGCTCAGCTATATTCTTGAACTAATAATTGTCCCGTCTATTCGGAATCAGAACAATCAAGTGGTGATATTTCAGTATAACGCCTCGGCGCATAGAGGTCGACAAATATCTGCTTTCCTAAACGAATGAAATTGTGCAATTATTTTTTTTAAAGTAAAGAAGATTTCTCATCTTTAAATTATGTCAGATTGAATTAGAACCATTTCACCAAGTATAAAGTCGTCATTGTCCCAATAAACCTTGCCTGAACCTGGCATTATAAGTAAGAGAAACACAATAGTCAGCTTAAACTTCATGTTTATTTACCCTAATTACAGGTGAACGAATTAAACTACAGGTCTTTTTCAGGAAAAGAGTCTCTGGTATCCAAAGTCTTCACGGTGTCCTAAATTAAAATAATAAACTTAAAGAAGAGTAAAAGTAAATAAATAAAAAATGTTGAAAGTCGATCAAACTTCTCGAGTCACCAGGAATGGTGTCAACGTGTTGAAGTTGAAAAATATGAATTTTTGCCAAGGGGGTACCAAAAAATATTAAAAAATATTGGAACAAAATATTATGCCTGGAAAGGAGCTCGAACCCCTAACAAACCTCACCCCGTTACAGTTACGCTGTGCTAAAACAGCCGGCCATCTCGCCTTCTCGCTCTCGGTCAAACAGTTTAGCCCTTATAATCTCTTCCGGTGTACTGAGTACACAGCTGTGTGGATGGAAAACACCGCTGTGTATTCAGTCCACGGGTGGACGGAAAACACAGTTCTATGTGCAAAGCATGAACTTCCGGTTTGTTAGTGGATGAAGCAGTGAAGTGAAGATTAGTTCCGTGAAGGTATGTTTACATTGTCAAAGAAACCATTGATATTGCTTTGATAGTGTTACAAGGTTTGTATGATTGTTGGTTTGGACGTTTTCTATCGAGATGTTAGTGTACTGCTAAATGATCACCAAGTTTTAAGTCGTCAGTTGTCCTTGAAATTTGCATTTTTGGACAGGATGTCAGTTGTCTCAGTTACGTGCATCAATCTCACTTTTCACCACTTCGACTCAAACTTTACTCATCTTGATTGTCTGTCTCGGTTTAAATCCTCGGGACTTGCCACTCGAGGAAAATTTAAATTAAACACACCGGATTTCTCTTATTGCGAATTATTTTACCAAGATACCATTATCATCGTACGGTGAAAATAGTGTATCAGGCTATTTTCACCGTTATCTTAGTAAAATTAAAATCGTCCATAAAATAGCCTCCCACACTATTTATTACGTACGCTGTGGGAAATTTCGTTATCCCCAGACACATAGAATAGAAGGTATCGATGTCGCTTGATTAGGCCACTGGCCTGTCGCCGAGTCTTTCCAGTCACTGAATGTCTTGTTCACAACTGATCTAATGCATTTCCCGTTCCCTCCCTAGCCTACAACACTACACTTTCTCTACTGATCTTTTGATCATAGCTATTTTGGGTGGGAGGCAATTCTACACTATGCACATAACTTTCCATCACAGCATCTAATCTATTCTTGAAAGCATTGACACTCGGCGTTTCAACGACATTTGCTGGCGATGCGTTCCAACGTTCAATAACTCTCTGTGTAGCTCTCTGTGTCATATATTTGAAACTCCGCTCTTTTTTAAACAATTATCCACATTCCAGAAAATGGAATGTTTCCGGATGCTCATAGAAATAAGGAAAGTTAATAAAATATCTATAAAAACAAAATTAACCAACATTAAATCAGTTGTTACTACATATACACAATATGCGTCGACTTCGAAGTGGGTGTCATGGCCGAATCGTCTGCCCTGGAAGTTTTACCCAGAATCGACGTTGTGGGTTCGAATCCTGGTTCCGCCACCTTTTTAAAAAAAAAATTCCGTCTTCTTTTTACAGAACGTTGCAAGGGATAAATGTCACATCCATCTTCCTCCCCCCCCCCCCGCCTTGCTTGCGTCTTGTAAAAGATGACTTTTATTTGGGCCATCAAGTGCAAAAAGACTAATTTTCTCTCCGATACACTTTTTTGGGGCTATGACGGGACATAGGATACGATTGTCTCTCTCATAATAATAGTAACAACTATATTGGATCTAAGAAAAAGAAGTAGAGTAATGATGATTTTTAAAAATTGACGCTGACAAAATTTGAACCTTGGTTTTCCAGGTTGTCTTAAATACAAATCCAAAGCTGTACTGCTCAGCCACAGACCAGCCATCCATCCGTTAGATTTTCATTCCATTTTTTCTCAAACTCTTGAATGCATTTATGGTAATTATCCCATTGGTTGTATATCATATGAATATGGTTCTCCTTATTTTTATAGCTCCCCCACTGTTAATGTTTTCTGATATATAATAGAATTTAGAGATTGTGATGATTTATTCATTTGTAACTCTTTGTGGACATAATTATCATACCTTTGATCGGTCATGTTCATTTTGCAATTGATTTTTAAAATTCCCATCAATAGAAACATAAGTAATCACTTAATAAAATTTTATCATTGTTTTGTTGGTGATTAATATGTTCATCATAGACTGTTATAAATTTAATGTTTTTGTATATTGTTTATAATGTATGTATTGTTAATGTTTTTGTTTTTTCAGATGAGGCACTTTCTTGATAATAATGCATGATACCACCATGACTAAGATAATGAGTTAAAAAAAAAAGAAATCCAAATTTAAGTTTTGATGTCTCTGTTGTGCTAATGGCCATGGCAAATTCAACTGAAGGTGATGGCACTGCCACAGATGAACCATTCAAAAATGGAGAGATATCCAAGAAAAAAAGTCTATTAAATGGAGACTACAGTCCTCCCAAAGTGGACAATAAAACAGATAGATATGGATTCCTTGGTGGCGACCAATATACAGATCCAGAGCGGTAAGTAATCATGTCTTTTCTAAATTATTTAAAGCTGATTTTCTTTTTTTTTTTGTTGTTGTGGGTGTTGATCATTGTAGTATAAATATATTATTATTATGTTTTTGTCCATAGATAGAAGTTTACTTTGATAACTAATTTGAACCATTTTTGTTTTTGGTTGTTATGGGAGTTGATCATTGTAGTATAAACATATTATATTTTTGTCCTTAGATAGAAGTTCACTTTGATAACTAATTTAAACCATTTTTGTTTTTTGGTTGTGCACCTTAGTTTTGTCAAATAATGTTCATTAATTTATCTACTACTATTAAAACCACCAACACATCATCATTCTTTACTAACATTACTAACGTTAATAATACTATCAATTGTTGCTATTATTCTCATCACTAGTATCCTTGTCATCATTACTGCTACTACTACCAGTGCTTCAACAGCCACTACAGCATCATAACTACTATCACTAAAATTACCACCAGCAACAAACCATCAATCCTAACCACCACCACCACCACAATACAATCATCATTGTCTCTTTTCTTTTTTCTTTTTATTAAATTGTTTTTTTTTTTTATTTTAGATTTAATTTTTAATTATTTTATTTGTTTGCTGTTAGCCTATTTACTATATTGATGATATCAGTGAAAACAGTTGGTTTTTGTTGTGGATCATGAGTTTCACATACTATATGCACCCCCTGTTTATCCTTACAGTTTGGCCGCTTTAGGCTGTGGGTTTTCGTGGACAACATTTCCCTCTGAAACCATGATTTTCAATTCCTGCTTTTATGATAAAATCCCACGTGTCATGTTCAATGGGATTGATGTCAGGTGACACAGCTGACCACGTGTTCATCACCCTTACATTTGAATCGTTTATGAAAACATATATTTGTCGAGCTCCATGTGATGAGGAGTTATCTTGCTGGAATATCACTACTTGATTATTGGCTTCCAAAGAGTTTGGTTGCAAGACTGCAGTTGTTACAAAACAGTGCAGCATGAATTGTCACCCAGACAAAAAAGAATGAGCCTTTGGTTGATACATATTAACTCAGTTTTTCTACCACCAATTATCACTCCCCACACCATTACAGATTCATATCCTCGATGTGTTACTTCAATGATGCTTTTGTCATTGAAATGTTCACCTCGACGTCAATAGCACAAAATCCAAATCCATTTGTCTCTAGAATCAACTTCAAAAAGTGGTCCATCTGTAAATATGTGGTCCCGTATATTCTGATCCCAGTCCTGGTGTTCACGTGTCCACCTCAGTCGAGCAACTTTGTGCAAAGGGGTTAGATTTGGTCAAATTCCAGGTTTTGACATTTGAATACTTGGGGTAGCAACTGCTGCTAAGTAATGCATATGTCAAATTAACATCTGAAATTTATATTTTGTGTGCGCATTTACGTGTAACTTTGGTAGTGACAAGTTTGGCGATCTGTATCTGCTCCTCATTTGTGTCAATAAAGGCATGCGATGCATCAATAAAAAGAAAATACTGTCTACTTCTTTAAGATATAAAACATATACCACATTCTTTTCTCTTATGAGAGATAATAGCAAATACAAACTGTCTAGTTTCCTTTGCAAATGACTATATAAGGGTATGAACAGGATAATTTTTAAATGCTCGTTGTTCATGGTCTGCCCTTTCCCAGTATTTTTCAGTCTTGTGGTTTTTTTTTTTGTTTTTAAAAAAAATTAGTGGTAATTTATAGAGAATGTAATCACATGAACGTGTACTATCAACCATTTTGTGATTTTTCACTGCAGAGAAAGACGCATTCCACAAGAAACTCTGAGGAAAAGAGAAATGAAATGGCTTGACATGTTTGTTAACTGGGACAAATGGATGTCAAAAAGATTCAAAAAGGTTTGATCTCTCACCCCACAACATTCTCTGTTTATGACTTACTTGACTTTTACGACTTCTAAGGATGTCATTGGGACACTTCTGTTACTTTTCTTATCTTCAGTGTCAGTTTCATCTCTACGAACTGATGGTCTTTTCTTTTCTCCGTCTTCATATTAACCAATTGACTCAGTCAGGCTGGCTACAGGGTGTCTGTGGAAGTCAGAAAGACTGATTTTGGTTGGATTTTTTATGGGATATGGGGAAAAGTCAGATTTTGGTATAGATATTTTAAAAAATATATCAACAGTTTCATTCTCTTGCTGTGCAACTGGGGAAAAAAATGTCTGCTAACCATGTTAAGAATGTCTTTCGGTAAACCCCTATTCATTTGGGACGTCTAAGAGCAGTGGAAATAGCACATGAGGGATATTGCTTTGGATCAAGAATGCATGTAATGATTTTTTTTTTTAAATTATTTTTCCTCCTGAAAAAATTTGTAAAAACCAGTTACACCGTTAGAGAACAACACCACCAATGTATTTGTGGCTGGCTGAGAAAACCCGGAAGAATGACCAAATTTCATAAATTGAGTTATGTATGCATTGGTATAGACCACATCTTTCTTAAAATTTTCTTTCTCTGCTA
>NC_088362.1:94883399-94953399 GCF_034508935.2 Berghia stephanieae | reverse complement strand
ACAGAAAAAGAACAGTGTAGAACCAATCATGTATATGACCGAGTGGTTAAAAATGATTGTATTCATTCATCCAATCCATTTGTTTTGATGACAGAAAAAGAACAGTGTAGAACCAATCATGTATATGACCGAGTGGTTAAAAATGATTGTATTCATTCATCCCAATCCATTTGTTTTGATGACAGAAAAAGAACAGTGTAGAACCAATCATGTATATGACCGAGTGGTTAAAAATGATTGTATTCATTCATTCCAATCCATTTGTTTTGATGACAGAAAAAGAACAATGTAGAACCAATCATGTATATGACCGAGTGGTTAAAAATGATTGTATTCATTCATTCCAATCCATTTGTTTTGATGACAGAAAAAGAACAGTGTAGAACCAATCATGTATATGACCGAGTGGTTCATGTGTGCCTTCATTCGAAACCTGCCATGGCCGGTTGTTCTAAGGATATGGGACCAATTTCTGTGTGAAGGTATGAAGCATATTATTGGCACTTGGATTTGTACATTTCCCCATAATTCGTATCTCTCATAATTCATACGTAGTCTATTTGTGATCTGGTCTATGATAATTGGCTTGGGACCTGTAGTGCCAGGTTCAATCCCTTTGTATGTAGTGTACAGTAAGAGTCCTTAGAAAAGGCTCTTTACTTTCATTTTTTTTTTTTACTTATATATATATATATATATATGTGGATGTGTTTGTGTGTGGATTTATTAATTTGTTTACTTATTATTTGTTATTGTCATTGTGGAGCCCAGTTGAGCATTGTAAATGGATAATGGCGCTATATAAAACCCATTACATTTGATAATTGGTAAATACTAAGCTGCCTGAAGCTGTGAATCGTAAAAGTATTAAAACAATTTTATTATTATTTTATAATGAATAGTTATTGACAAAAGAGAGATTTTCAGAGCTGCTAACTCCCATTTCGTCCCTGAGATTGTCCTGATTTTAAGGGTCTATTCTGATAAGATTTTATAATCTCATTTTTTCTTTATTTTTTTTCTCTTAACCATTGAGTGATGTTAACACATGTAATGTGAACGTGGCTAATTTGAGAGTCTTGAAGTATTGTTAATTAACATGTTTCTATTATACTTCAAAAGAAAGACTTACAATTCTTAATGTCTTATTATTTATTTGAATGGATGAGATTATTAAAAAATAATAGGTTTTTGCATCTTTGGCTTTGGGAAAAGTTGTCGATTGTAAGATTTGAATCATGGTTGTCTTATTCCGTTTTACTGGCATTATGGGTTGGCAGCTGTGGCTTTGTGTTGAGGCATTCTGAATGACAGGTTATAGTCTATAATAAGCAGTTATATTCATGGAGAATTTTACCCCTCTTTTGTATCCTAGGAATGAAAGTCCTGTTTCGTGTTGGCTTGGTCATATTGAAACTCTTGTTAGAAGGTCCTGAAAATCAAGCACAGTGTCCTACACAAAATGAAATTTTGGAACGTTTGAGAATGAGAAAACTCCCACCAGAACTCCAGGATGAAGAATTCATTTTTAGAGAAGTATGTGTCATCTCCTTAATCCTTCCTTCATTTTAGATCCTATTTATACAACATTTGATGCTTCTGCTTAATGGTTCAGTGACCTTTTCTTGCTATGCCTAGCAAGCTATTGACATGGATGCCCTTTTTACTTATAGTATGAGAATCAGGTTATTCAATCAACATACAATTCCTACATCTTTAAAAATAACGTTAGTTATTGTATATTTTAGTCGAATGTACATTCCAGTTGTTCTAGTTTTGACTTGAAAATTGAAATAAAAAAAAATCATTTGCACTTTTTGAATTCATATTTGTTTTTAATGTGGTTGACTCATAGCCACATCAAGTACTTGTCTGTCAACCAGAGCAATCAGCCCCACAGATCCTGAGCATCACTCACAATTTTACTACAGGCAATTGAAAAAATGCATTTTGTCGTCAGGTTTAACGATGCAATTCCTCCATCAGCGTGTCAAAATATTTACAGACAGTGGGGCTGACCCATTCGGCTACTTAGCATTTACCACAAGTTGCTGTGGGTTGAGTTGACCACACAGAATTCCATCTCCCATTCTTGACATGTATCATCTTGCCTTATTGACTTTAGGTATAGAATGAGTTGCCCCCTCCTCCACCCCAACCCTTTGTCTTCTCCTTTCTCACTTACTATATAATGTGGGTTTTAAGATTTCTTTTTGTCTCACTTGGCTATATAAAGTTCTCTCTCTCTCTCTCTCTCTCTCTCTCTCTCTCTCTCTCTCTCTCTCTCTCTCTCTCTCTCTCTCTCTCCCTCTCTCTCCCTCTCTCTCCCTCTCTCTCCCCCCCTCTCTCTCTCTCTCTCTCTCTCTCTCTCTCTCTCTCTCTCTTTTTACGAATTTCCTTGTCAAATTGCTAAAAATTGGTGCATAAAAATTACTAAATTTGAAGTTTTCAATTTGGCAGGTCTTTTGATATATTCGTGATGTTGTTATAAGTATTGTTGATGTGTCCACTCTACACTGTATATGCTGTAATCATATGTCTTTTTTTATGTCTTGAATCATTTTTCCAATGTTTTATTTCAGTGCCTTCACTTAGGCATTACTGAACGTGATATGGAGAGAGAACATCATAAACAAGGTGCGAAGAGACGGGCTGCCAGAGAAGCCAGAGAGAAGGAGAGACAGCAGCTAGCGATTGGATCAACAGGGTCACATAAAGAAGGGAAAAATAAAAGAAGAACATAGCATTAAATGTTTACATCATCAATACTTTTTTTGGTAAATTATAACATTTACTGTCACAATATTCTAATCGGTTACAAATGATATCAGAAGTATTTTACAGAAAATGTGATATTTTATTCAGGTCTCTCTACCTGTATACAAGTATGTCCTATTGAGTTTTTTTTAAAGATTGTTTTTAAGTTCCAGAGACTTGGACTGCCAAAAATATTTGGATACCCAAGAATGGTTGAATATCTGGTACTTTTACAGTGTTTGATTGTCAAAACTTTGTTTTTAAACATTTGAGTGCTGAGTTAAAATTTTTATTTGTATCAGAATTGGAACTTCAAATGGTACAAAATCAGAATAAAACTTTTTTTTTTTTTGCTCTGTCTCGGAAATTTTCAGTCAAAATGCCTTAAACCCAGACATATTTGAAAAGAGAGAAACTTAAATGTTAAGAATTTTTTAATTCAATGTTCAAAATCATGTAATTATGGGATGTTAAGAATATTTGAAGTGCTTGCACGCCATATTAAACAAAATAACAATTTGGCGGATGAAAAGCCAATTTGGTTCATCTCATCTTAATCTTTAGTTAGAAAATCCCCCAATAATCATAAAATCCCCCAATAAACATAAAATCCCCCAATAGACATAAAATCTCCCAATAAACATAAAATCCCCCAATATACATAACAGAATTTTCTAACAGATCTCACAAGAAATTCCATCCTGGGTTTTGACATTTTAGTGGCTAATTTCCAATTCAAAATCTCTCATTTTGAGGAAAATTTGCTTAAAATGTCCATTTGAATAATCTAGACAGTCATCTTGAGAATGAGAAAAATTGTTTAAATATGTTCTAGTAATTTTAGAGAAATAAATGGTTTCATATAAATAGATTAGTTTTGATATACACTTATTTTAAATTCGTTCATCATTTTACTTACATTTTTAAAAAAATGAGTTTCATTAGCTTTATTTCTTGTTTTCGTGTGAATCACAAGATTTATTGTCTTTAAACAAAGGAGGGGAGGGGAGGGGGGGAGGTAATTGATTACCATTTATTCTAAATTTTTAGGCAAACGGTTGAGAAATATAAAAGTGGAAAGGAAATCATCTGAGAAGACCTCACTTGAATATGAAGATCGTCAAAATACTACTGTCAAAACTCTTGATATCCCATTTTGTGGGACTTTCTTCTCTTCCCTTACTTTTTGATAAGCATTGGTCCTATTTGTTTCCATGGCAACCAAAGGCAAATGACAGCAAAAAAATAATGTTTTATCTTTGCTCATCACGTATATCAATAATATATAGGAATCAAAAGGAATAAAAATTTATATTTAAGGGAAAAGAAATTTTCAGGACCTTAGTACCACCCCTATCCCCATACCCGTTAATGATGAAATACTGATAATTTATCATACGCTTATTGAATTTTAACTGGCAAAATTAAGCTTTCTGTGATTTATCTAATGATGTGAATCTTGTAAAGTTCAGATTTGAAAAATGAAGAAGTCACTTATTGTTTCCATATATCTCAAATCTTTCGCCCAGAAAGATCTAATATAATTTTATCATTTCTCTGAACAAAGTGGAAAATTTGATATACATAGACCTGTAAATTCTCAGTCAATTAACTGAAATCAGTCAATTCGTAAAATTCAAATATTTTTAAAAAGGGAAGAAAGAAATGAATAAAGAAAGAATTCATGAATCGTAGTCGATTGACTGTAAAGTTAACTAGGAATGTTCCACAGCCCCACGCATAGCTCATGGGCCGTTTATATTAATGATGGATATATATTGCCAAGGCTAAGCGACGCTTTTTAGAATTGCCGTGTCTGAACACACCCCAGTGTATTTTCACACAGCCTTCGTGAAATTAATTTTTCACTTTCGAAACCTGTCGTAGCCAATTTTAACTGAGCCGCCGAGCGATAAATTTCACTGTTTCGTCTAAGCCAAAATTGACCACATTTACTTGAAGGACAGGAAAAGTATGAGAAAGAAAAATTCGAAACACCGGAAGTTCGTTATGTAGACACCTTAAAATCGAAAGTTAAATGATTGCTACAAGCACATCTCGATTACCTCATGTTGTAAACAAACTGGTTGACTGTTTCTAAGTTTCTTCACTGATTGGGTACCTAATTACAAGGAACAATGGTAAGTAGCCTAATTAATTCCCTCGCAATTTAGTTTTCTGCCATTGCTTTGCTCAAGTGAGCTTGCTGTTTACCTTTCATTTTGATTCTTTGGATTTTACCGCTACGACGAATTACGAAGAGTTTCAGCTTCAGTCAATTTTTATAGAGCTCATTTACAGGTCTATATACAGTAAACATGTCATTATTTCTTACAGATTTTTGTTACAATTATCTAGTCTTTACATTAACAAATAAATGAAATTAGCAGATCTATAACTGTCAAAATATTTGACATCATTTTTTTTCTACTTTGGTTTTTGTTTTCCACCATGTTAAATACTCATGATTTTTTTTACTGTAATTATTCAGGGTTTTTTAATTTGTATTTAGAGACTTTGAAGATATATTTTAAACATTACATTATTTCACATAGATTTTCTTTGAATTTTAGTTCTATCATTGGACTCATCACAATTTGAATTAAACATGTCTTATCCTGTTTATCCAAGTTTAGATCAGTGGTTCTAAACCTTTAGCACGGACGGACACGTAAAAATGAAAATACAATTCCACGGATCAGTGGCAAAAACTAGAATTGTTATTTTCCAACTGCAATTACTACTTTTTATTTAGCATGCTTTTCTATCCATTTGTCAAAAGTCTAACCATTTTATTAACTTTTTGAAAACAAAATCAATACAATTTTTCCATATACTTTTTCCTCACTGAGGACAAAGTTCTAGTAAAATCAATCAAATTGTACATAATCCATGAAAGAATCTTTGAAATGACTGTTTATGATTGTTTGTACAAATGCCATCAATGTGTGTGTGTAGCCACTTTTGTATCTTGACCCTTTCTGTGCTGACTGGATTTTTTTTCATGGACTGGCACGTGGTCTACAGTATCCACTGCTGTATAGTTTACAATGGGAAATGTATTTCCTAGCATCAATCATAATCACAAGTATGCTGTATAGTACTTTATATTCTCTTTTTAATCAACATTTCTTAATTGTTTATATTACGTCGCATGACAAAATCTATCTGAATAAAAAATGGTTAACTGTATGACTGGATTGGTGTAAAAGTTCTGTTTGCTCATAAGTAATTTAACAGTTGGTTTTCAAACCTGAAAATATAACAAAAATTTTCCTATTTTTGACAAGTCACAAGTCTTTGATGTATGTCGTAAAAGTTATCTAGCTAAAGTGTAAAACAAGGCATTTTTTTCAGGGAGCAATTTTCTTTAATGTTATGATGAGGGATGGGGGGGGGGGGGGGGGGGGGGGGGGGGGGGAGAAATTCAGTGCTTGGAAGGAACTTTTTAACTGATCTTCTTTGTCCTACTTTCTCCTGGACAATTGTAGAGGCAAAATAACTTCTGTTTTTTAGACTGATATGACCCAAAACTATCTCAAGCATTGAGAATAAAAACAAAGGAATAAATAAAATAAACGAGGAGATATTAACTTGAAATGCTGAATATTTTCTTATACGTATAAGAAAAGGAAAGTTATCAAAGACTTTTTGTATTGAAATATGAAATGAATAATTGTTGGTGTCATTTTGCAAGTGGTGCTTATCAGTGGCCTTTGCCGGGGTGCTTCATTACTATCACACAGCATAAAGAATTTTATTTTTCTTAAAGTCATTATCCATTTTTTGTCAGATATCAAACTCATTGAGTTTGGCAGATTGCAAGCAATCTTCTTAGATATTGTCATCAATGAATCAATGTCATGCTATTATTGTGTTGATTTTTTATTGGACAATCCATGCAAAAGTAATTTTTGGCGATGGCTAATGTCTCGTTAGTGTCCACTTTTTAAAGTGTGAATTAATCATTTGAAATTGCACGTACTTGTGACTAAATTGTTCCAGGATATACCATGGACATTGATATCAATTAATTTTGATCTTTATAAATTACTATTCCATTATTGAAGCTGTTAAAAATCACATCTTGTATAAAATGGCAAACATAGTATAATTCTCTGTTGACGAAATCATCAGGAGCTTGTGTAATGGTTCTTTTCATTTTAAACCCAAGTTGATTATGTCGGATGTTGCTGGGGTTTTCTATCCTCTAACTATTGTCACTTTCTATGTGATTCATGTCATCATCCTACAATGCTGTGTCTTCTATCTTATATCTGTTTTCCTAGTTGATTTATGTCTTTGTCTTGGAATGAGATTATTTGGTTATATCCTAGCCCTGGCTGGAGTCCATAGTTGAGAGGGAAACAGTCGAATGCATAGATGTATTTTTGGGAGATGATTTTTATTCCCTTGTAAATCATCTCTGTTATGTACTGTTGTATTTTCTGTTTTTATTTTATAATGATTTGTAAGTGTATTTCTTTTAGTAGGATCCTGTGCTTATGTCGGGATGAAACTTTTAAGTGATCTCAAACTAAGTAGGTTGATAGTGTGCTTTTTGAATTGACATCTGTTCCCATTTGAACCATTCCCCCTGGGTAGGGTTCCTGACCTCCCATAGTGGGCAGGGAGGTACTTACTGTGTCTTCTATCCCCCTATATTGGGATGGGGTTCCTGACCTCCCATAGTCGGCTGGGAGGTACATACTGTGTCTTCTCTCCCCCTAGATCTGTTTTCCAACTTGCTTTCTGTCTTTGTCTTGGAATGAGATTACTTGATTTTGTCCTGACCCTGGCTGGGAGGGAACCAGTCACATGTATAGTGAGTTTTGGGAAATGATATTTTTATTCCTTGTAAATTATCTCTCTGTTATTCATTGTATTATTTTCCCTTCTACATAGCTTGTATGATTTGTAAACATTTGAGTGTGTTCCTCTTGGCGGGGACCAGTGCTTGTGTCTGGATGGGACATTTAGTGATCTCAAACTAAGTACACTGATAGTTTGCTCTTGGAATCTACATTTGTTCCCTGTTTGAACCAATTCCCCTTTGTCTCCCTTATTCTTAGGTGCGTTAATTGTAATTCTCACTATCCCATTTTCTTTCCTTTTACTGGCGCTGATGTGACCTAAATGTGTTGCAAGCACCGTAAAACCCTTAAAAACAGAACATAAAAACAAAACAACCATTCCCCTTTGTCCTACCTTTTCTCGTGTGCTTTTTAATTGTAAATCTAAAATTTTTATACAATCCTGTTTTCTTCCTAAATGACCTGAATGTGTTACAAGCGCCATAAAACTCTTAAAAAACAAACAAACATATCCAATAATGGAATATTAATTTTTACACAGTTCCAACTAACCATATATATATGATGCTGTTATGATTTGGATAGTGCTACGTCATGTCACACTTGAGTGTGTTGAACTAGAAATAAGTGTGGCATTGTGGGTGGGGTTCCTGGCCTCCCATAGTGGGCAGGGAGATTCTTACTGTGTCTTCTAACCCCCTATATTGGGATGGGGTTCCTGACCTCCCATAGTCGGCAGGGAGGTACATACTGTGTCTTCTATCCCCCTAGATCTGTTTTCCAACTTGCTTTCTGTCTTTGTCTTGGAATGAAATTACTTGGTTTTGTCCTGGCCCTGGCTGAGAGGGAAACAGTCAAATGTATAGTTAGTTTTGGGAGACGATATTTTTTTCCTTGTAAATCATCTCTCTGTTACGCACTGTATTATGTTTTGTTTACATATTATATATTATAATTTATTGGCAATAATTTGTAAATGTTTATATTCATCAGGAGTTGCTAGTTAATGCTTAAATGAATTGTTTATAAAGTTCTCTCTCTCTGGCTAGAGAGCATTCCCTCACAAGGCTAGTAGATATTTCAAAACCTGCTCCAGCATCTGTACACTTTATGACTCGTTGCCCATTTTGTTAATTGTGCTTGTTAATCTTGTGTATAGAATTTTGGGGAACTTTTTTGTGTGTGTTTTTTTTATTAATGCATTAATTTATTCTGACATTTTGCCAACATTAGGAGTGTACTGTAAGTTAATGTGATTGTGTATTTGTATTTGAATCTTCTCTATGTTTGAACACGCATTCCATTTCAATATAATACTACACTGACATACCATTGAAATCGCTACGAAAACGATACGATTAAATTCATCATATTTACATTAATATGCATAACTTACTTACTTTTCAAATCCAGTGATTGTATGAGCTCTTGCCCTCTTTGTTATTGAATGTTTTTGCGGTGATAACATTAACATGCATTTTGACACATGTATTTTTTCCTTATGTATACCTTCACAGTTTCACACTCCATGTAAAATATTTTGTTAAAACCCTTGTCAGGGCGAGACCCACCAATGGAAGACTTCCACTAGTGAGTTAGGCTAGGTGGGGTTCCTTACCTCCCATAGTGGGCAGGGAGGTACTAACTGTGTCTTCTACCCACCTATATCAGTTTTCCAACATGCTTTCTATCGTTGTCTTGGAATAAGATTACTTGGTTTTGTCCAGGCCCTGGCCGGAAACCCTGGCTGGGAGGGAAACAGTCAAATGTTTAGTTAGAGTTTTGGGAGATGATATTTTTTTACTTGTAAATCATCTCTCTGTTATGCAATGTATTATAATTTGTATAAATATTATATATGATTTGTAAACATTTGAGTGTATTCCTCTTAGTGGGGACCTGTGCTTGTGTCTAGATGAGACTTTTAGGTGATCTCAAACTGAGTACTTTGATAGTGTGCTCTTGGAATCTAAGCCTGTTTCCTATTTGAACCAATTCCCCTTTGTCTTACTTTTTCTTGGGTGCTTTAATTGTAATTCTAGAACTTTTTACTATCCCATTTTCTTCCTTTCTACTGGCGCTTATATGACCTTAATGTGTTGCAAGCGCCGTAAAACCCTTAAAAACAAAACAAAACAAACGAACCAGTCCTCTTTGTCTTACCTTTTTTCTCGCTTTTCATCTTAAATCTAGAATTTTTTGACTTTCCCATTTTCTTCTGTGTTTCGTATTTCATTCTTTTAGTGTTTGTTTCATTCATCTTGTACAACACTTTTTACAATCCATGGCTTCTAGTAGATTAGTATTCACTGTCACCCAAGAGTCTTGCAGGCTCTGAATTCTAAATATAGACTGGGTGGGGATCCTGACCTCCCATAGTGGGCAGGGAGGTACATACTGTGTCTTCTATCCCCTTATATCTGTTTTCCAACATGCTTTCTGTCTTTGTCTTGGAATGAGATTACTTGGTTTTGTCTTGGCCCTGGCCGGAGTCCTAGCTGGGAGGGAAACAGTCAAATGCATAGATATTTTCTGGGGAGATGATATTTTTTTCCTCGTAAATCATCTCTCTGTTATGTATTATTATATTTGTTATTTTTAATGTATAATGTAAGCATTTGAGTGTATTCCTCCTTGTTGGATTTTGTGCTTGTGTCCGGATGAGACTTATAGGTGATCTCAAACTAAGTACATTGATGGTATGCTCTTGGAATCTACATCTGATCCCTATTTGTTCCTAGTTCCCCCTTTGTCTTACTTTCTCTTGGTTTCTTTAATTGTAATTCTAGAACTTTTTACTATCCCATTTTCTTCCTTTTTACTGGCGCTGATACGACCTTAATGTGTTGCAAGCGCCGTAAAACCCTTAAAAACAAAACAAAACAAACTAAATATAGAACTATATGAATTTGTCCTGTGTGATTTATACTATTCTTTTTTTCCAATACCGAAAATACCTCAAGAGTCACACACTGTCACACAGTTAAACTTCTAAAAATAGAGTAATCAACCTCATCCTTTTTTATGGAGACAAAATCCACACTTTTTGGCCGTGCCATCATCTACATTTTCTGTGATGCTGATATGACCTAAAATTGCACAAGTGCTCTTTAACTCCTTCAAACAAGCAATACCAAATTGTCACAGCCTTTTTAAAAATTTCATTTAATAGTGGATTAACTGGGGGTTATTTTTGGTTTGTTTGTTTTTTTCCGGGTTTTTAATTTTTTTATTTTATTTTTTGCCATTCACATTTAAAGTATTTCTATCCTTTTAGGATTTTTTTTAATTTCCAGAAATATAAATGTCAGTTACAACGAAGTGATATCAATTTTATCCTTTTTTTTAAACCTCATATTTTTTTTCACATTGTTTGATGTATGTGTGAAATTTCCTTTATTTGTCGTATAGTATAAGTTGTACAATGGATGTATCTCGTCTTCATTATTCTTTTCCATATTGCTGGAAAAAGTTGTTTTTAAAAATTCTTCTAATTATCATTTGTCAAAAGCTTGTGTTTTGTTGGAAACCAGATTAACTGTACAGGATTCGATTCATGATTTTTCTACATTTTTCATTGACATTCCATGGGCAATCTTGACCTCTAAAATCTGTTGGATTAAGTGATACTTAAGTGTTCACATTAACACATCAAATATTTATTACAGTTTAGTGGTATTGTTTGTTTTCTCCCATATTATGCTATTATTGATTTGATTATTTGATTGTAATCCCCCCCCCCCCCCCCCTTTCATTTAACAGCAAACCCGCACTGAGGTCTGAGTCGTGGACTATTTTTTCCCCCTGATTTTGACCGTGTATAGAATATTCACACACTTGCCGCTAGGATTTACTCTGCTCATGTTCTAGATTAGCTGTATTAGTATTATATGATTTGGCTCATAATTTCTCTGGGTGCTTAAAAAGCCAAGAGTGTTTTTTTAAAGCCTTACAATGCTGGAGGGAGAGGGGAGGATTTATTTAAACCTGATTTTTCAGCAAGCGAGCATCGATGGAATGCAATGGAACTAATAAAGCTTCAGTTACATCGTTCTTACAGCTCTCTTGATGAAATACCACCTAGGTTTGCAGTCATAACCAGATGAAAACCTGAAGAAGTTATGATTTTGTAGAATTTAGCCTCAAAAGTTAGTTGCTGTAATTTAAAGCAGACATTGAAATACTATAATATTTTCATAATTGTACTTAAAACGTGGATGTTTGTAATAAATTTGTTAATTGGCTTCAGATAATGCACAGATTAAGATGAAGTCATTTTATATTTTGAGGAGCTGCAAAGGAATGAATTGTTTTCTTATATTTAAGTGAGAGGTTGTTTTTTTTTCATAATCATCATCTTCATCAATAAAATGTTATGAAATAATATGGATAGTTGGAAAAACAAATTAACTAAAATTCATAAGTTATATTTTTTAAGCATTAAGATAATACTGATCTTGTGGCAAGTTAGATGACATGGCCTGTAACCTAAATGTAGATTTTCCTTTCCAATTCAACAAGAGATATCGTCTTTCAAACCTATTCTCACATTCGCTAACTTCTATACATCCTATGCTATATGTGCATCGTATGTGTGAGGAATGGATACAATGATTAACAACAAATCCATATCGTGACATTCAGTAATTGCCTAATTTAACGTATAGTACGTGGTGTTGAATTTTAATTGGAAAATATACTGTACAATTGTCTTGCCCTTTGATTATTGTTATTATTATAAAATTAATGATAGAGGAAGTCATACAAAATATTATTATTATTTTTATTTTTTTTATTTATTTTTTAAAATTATTATTTATAACTATTATTATTATTATTATTATTATTATTATTATTATTATTATTATTATTATTATTATTATTATTATTATTATTATTATTATTATTATTATTATTATTTTTTTTTTTTTTTTTTTTTTTTTTTTTATATATATTATTATTATCATCATCATCCTCATCATCATTATTTTAATAAGTATAATAATAATATTAATAATAATAATAATAATTATATTTATAATAATAATGATAATAATAATAATACTTGACTAACTTATCCTCTTGGTGCTTCATTTGCACATAAGTCGGAAATAATAATGAAAATAATAATAATAATATTGATGTTTTGTATTACTTTTCTATCATTAATTTTATTTGTTATTACTAATAGCATTATTCTGATAACTATAATTTTTGTCGTCACCATTAAACTCCTTCACAACACCGTTTGACAGCCAAAGTATGGGGAAATAATTTTCTTTAGACTAAACAAAAGTAATCCGTAAATTATGTTTAGTTTTGATTTTAAAAGAACCACAGGTGTCAAAATTATTGATCTTAAAGTCAACTGAGCTTGTTTGCCATTACAGGTGACCCTGAATAAATCCACATTTTATAAGTTGGTTTCCTTTAAATCAAATGTTTTATTATACCTTTTCTACTGTTATTTCAAAGTACTTTTATTATATTTTTAAACCTGATGTTTTATCATTTTAGTATCCGGGATGATAGTTTTCCAATACATGTCTACCCCACAATCTCACATACACATTCAGACTTAATGGTGGGCTGTGGGGGGGAGGGGGGGGGGTGTAGTCCTGCCGTCTATTTAAGCCTCTTATATCTTTTATTCAAAAGTTGTTCTAGATAGAATGAGACTAATCTTTTTAGTTCAAGACCTGGCAGGGATTCTTTGACAAAAGGGAAACAGCCATATATTTGTGGGAGATGGTAGTTCCTTCATCTTATAAATTATTTCTCCTCCCATACCAGTCACCTTGTACGAGGGCTCTTTCAGAAATAACCGAAAAATGCCCATTGCTCAGCAACCAGTGGAGATTTTTAAAATTCTGTAAACGACATGCTATTCCTTATTTCCTTACGGATATTCCTAGAAATTATGAAGTGCATCATTTTGCACAATGAATTTCTAGACGATTTTAAAGATGGCGGCCCACCTTGAAACCTGGTCAAAGGAGGAAATCAGAGCTGTCATACGTTTTTTGAACGCCAAAAGTCTGAATCCTACCGAAATTCATAAAGAACTTCAGAGTGTATATGGTGAGCATGTTATAAGCCGTCCACAAGTCTATCACTGGTGTAATTTGTTTGAAGCCGGCCATTCCGACTTGACAGACAGGGAAGGGAGAGGGCGTTCGACAACTGCGACGTCAGAAGATAATGTGAAGCGAGTTGATGAGCTTATTCGTCAAGACAGGAGGTTGAAACTTCATGAAATCGCAAGCAGTCTTGAAATTTAGGAAACTTCTGCCCATAGAATTGTATTTGATGAACTTGGCTACAGAAAAGTCAGCGCAAGATGGGTTCCTAAGCAATTGACAGACAATCATAAAGAACAAAGATTGGACATCTGCAGGGAACTTTTGAGAAGAAGCAAGAGCTCATGCAGGGTTCACGGGCATACTGCCAACGACGGCGGAGACTTTCTAGGGTACGATGTGACTTTTCTTGACAGCATAGTCACCGGTGACGAGACTTGGTTGCACCATTGCACCCCAGAAACAAAGCAAGATTCGATGACATGGAAACATCCATCCTCACCTGTCGCGAAGAAATTCAAAGTCATGCGGTCAGCAAAGAAAATAATGGGAACTGTTTTCTGGGACAGTCGTGGTGTTATTCTGTTTGAAACCTTACAACCTGGAGAAACAATCAATGCTGCAAGGTACTGCCAAACTCTTGACAAGCTTAGGGAGGCCATTCGCAGAAAGCGCCCAGGGCAGTTGACCAACGGGGTCATTTTGCAACACGACAACGCTACACCCCACACAGCACGAGTGACGCAAGGTTGGCTAGAGAAATATGGATGGGAGATTTTGCCACACCCACCACACAGTCCAGACCTCGCACCATCTGATTATCACCTCTTTGGGCCACTGAAACGTGAGCTGGCAGGAAAGCGCTTTGATGTCGATGAAGAGCTTGTTGACCATGTGCGGAAATGGCTACAAAACCTTGACGGAAATTTCTTCCGAGAGGGTATCTATTCCATGGTGCAGCGTTGGCAGAAGTGTGTCGACAGACTTGGCTGTGACGTAGAGAAATGAAGGACGAGTCAAGGTATGAACACGTGCAAGAATTTTGTTGATAGCATAAAAAACGCGGATTTTACAGGCATTTTTCGGTTAATTATGAAAGAGCCCTTGTAGTTTTGAAATTGATTTCTTTTTTAACCATTTGATTTTTTAGTGAAATATTTAAATGTGTTGCATGCGCCATAAAATCCTTAAAAACAAACATTTGAGTGTAATTGGGATCCTTTGTTGTCGAGGAAACAAGCCTTGTCTGTAGAACACATGGAATGAAGTTTGCCTGGAATGAAGTTTGCCTAGAAACTCTTGGTAGAAAATCAAGAAATGACAACGTTTGGCTTTCAAATAAAACCTGGGATTTTGTTGATGAAAGGAAAACGCTTAAACTAGAAATAAATCAATATAATAAAGAAGAAAAAGATCTGAAAAATGAATACTACATTGTAAACAAATAAGTCAAGAGAACTGCAAGGAAAGACAAGAGGGCATAATTCAATGACTTAGCTACTGAAGCAGAAGAAGCAGCTGGCATAACAGACTTTAAAACATTTTACAATATCGGCAAAATCTTTCAGGTAAGAAAACGGCACAGGCAAGGACTGGAAGGATAGAAATGGTCAACGTCTGACAACAGAAATACAACAGAGAAATCGATGGATGGAACATTTCAGACAACTCCTAAATCGGGCCCCACCTGACACAACCCCAGAAATAGAACTGGCCAAAACTTTACATGTAAATACAGCACCCCGATCAAGAATAGAAATTTACAAAGCATTAAAATTAAACTTTAATTTAAAGGGAATGAAAAATGGAAAAGCTCCAAGACCAGATAGATGGCCTGCGCCCAGAGGCTGTCAAAACGGATTAAAACACCATAGTGGACAGGTTGCGCCCTCTATGTCTTGAAATTATGGAGTCAAAACCAAATATCTTCTGAATGGAAGAAAGGATTTGTTTACAAGTTCCCTAAAAAGGGAGACCTAGGGGATTGTAAGAACTGGCAAAGTGATATTGGAAACATTGAAAACTGCACTTGATGGGAAACTTCGTCCTGAGCAAGCTGGATTCAGAAAAGACAGATCCTGTACCCATCATATAGCACCGCTCCGGATTATAATAGAGTAGTCACTTGAATGGCAATCACTACTTTATATGAATTTTATTGACTTTGAAAAGGCATTTGACGGCATTGATAGGGAGACTGGAATAAAATGGAACCTGACTCAATATCTAGAAGACCTTGACTGGACTGATGATATTTGTTTATTGTTTCAATCCCATCAACATTTACAATCAAAAACAGACAGACTTGTCAAAGAAGCAGCATTGACTGGTTTAAGAATAAACACAAAAAAAACAAAGGTAGTGAGAATACCTAATACTCCACAACACAACACCGATCTCGGTAAATGGAAACAATCTGAAGGACGTAGACATTATTTCAACACCATGAGAAACAGATGAAGACATAGAGGCTAGAATAGGAAAAGCATGACATGCATTTATCACCCTCAGACCTATATGGAAATCAACTAATCTATCACACTCACCACCAACGTAAAAACAGTCCTTCTGTGTGGATATCACACCACCAACGTAAAAACAGTCCTTCTGTGTGGATTAGAAACATGGAAAGTGACCGATACTCAATGTAAAACAAACTAACTTCAAACATTCACAAACCGATGGCCTGAGAAAATCAGGAATAAAAACTTGTGGTTTAAAGCTGGACAAGAGGAAATTAGCAACAAACACATCTCAACAAGAAAATGGAAATGGATTGGGCACGTTTTCAGAACACCAACAACAGACATGACGATTACGATTACGAGACAAGCTGTGGACTGGAACCCTCAGGGGGAAATATGGAAGTTGGAAGGCCAAAGAAAACACGGAGAAGGTCTTGTGAGGAAAATGTGGAATGTCCTGGGGAGAGATGAAGAAGAAGACACAAACAGAATACGGTTGGAGATGTAGTGTTGAGGCCTTATGTTCCACAAGGAATGTAAAGGATCCAATGGTTAAATGATGGGAACCTTTGTCTCGACAGCAGCAGTCATATAATGTACGTGAGAGGCTTTTTTTTTCCAATTTCTTATAACGAATGCTCTATTATTCTACTTCTGTTCTCTGCTTCAACCTGACCACCATGCCTTCACCTGTAGCACAGCTTTTTTTAACTCATTAAAAAACTTAAACAAAAACAAAGCTTAGCTTTACCATAACAATCGAGAGTAGAATTTGATCATACAGCTTTTACCATTTTATCAGGAGTCATCTGAGCCCATCTTTTTTTATTATTTTTTTTTTCAATTAAATTAAGGTTCAAAGTCTTGTAAAATTGGTGAATCAAACAAATCTATTTCCTCAACACATTTGTAATTACTTGTAAATTTGTTGTTGATTGTACTTTATTGTTACTTATCATGTGAAATAATGCCACAGTCCTTATAATTATAAAATAAAATAACAACATAAACTCCAAAGATGTTTGCTCATTATTATTTTTTTGTTTTTAACCTCGGGAATATAACAACTTGTGGAAACTGGAGAGGAATTACTCTCTTGTCAATCGTAGGAAAAGTCTCGAGTCACTGTCCTGCTGTGTGTGGTTCTTGACCTTCCATAGTGGGCAGGGAAGGCACTGATTGTGTCTTCTACATCATGTATCTGTTTTCCAACTTGCTTTCTGTCTTTGTCTGTCGTGGAATGAGATGACATACTTTGTTTTCTGGGTGTGGTTTTTGACCTTCCATTAGTGGGCAGGGAAGGCTCTTATTGTGTCTTCTATATCCCTATATCTGTTTTCCAACTTGCTTTCTGTCTTTGTCGTGGAATGAAATGACATACTTGGTTTTGTCCTTTCCCTGGACAGAGCCCTTCACTGGGAGGGAAACGGTCACGTGTATAGTTGTACTTTTGAGAGATTATATATTTTTCCTTGTAAATCATATCTCTGTTATGTATTGTTATATTTGTTGTTTTGGATGTATTTTTTATAATGTAAGCATTTGAGTGTGTTCCTCCAAGTCGAATTCCGTGCTTGTGCCTGGATGGGACTTTTGCTTTCTGTCTTTGTCGTGGAATGAAATGACATACTTGGTTTTGTCCTTTCCCTGGACAGAGCCCTTCACTGGGAGGGAAACGGTCACGTGTATAGTTGTACTTTTGAGAGATTATATATTTTTCCTTGTAAATCATATCTCTGTTATGTATTGTTATATTTGTTGTTTTGGATGTATTTTTTATAATGTAAGCATTTGAGTGTGTTCCTCCAAGTCGAATCCCGTGCTTGTGCCTGGATGGGACTTTTAGGTAATCTCAAACTAAGTACACTGAGGTACTTGCTGTGTCTTCTATCCCCCGATATCTGCTTTTCCAATTGCTTTCTGTCTTGGTCTTGGAATGAGATTACTTATTCATACTTATTTTTTCCCCGAACCTGGTTGGAGTCCTTGGCTAGGAGGGAAACAGTCGAATGTATAGTTATAGTTTTGAGAGATTATATTTTTTCCCTGTAAATCATCTCTATATTATGTACTGTTATTATTATTTATTTTTTTTAGCATATGATTTGTAAACATTTGAGTGAATTCCTCTTTGTGGGATCTTGTGCTGGTGTATGGATGAGACTTTAAGGTGATCTCAAACTAAGTACACTGATAGTGTGCTCTTGGAATCTACATCTGTTCCCTATTTGAACTAATTCCCCTTTGTCTTACTGTTTCCTCAAGTTCTTTTAATTGTACCTCGAGAATGTTTTTACCATCCAATTTACTTCCTTTTTATTTTTAGTGGCGCTGATATGACCTAAATGTGTTGCAAGCGCCGTAAAACCCTTAAAAACAAACAAACAACTATCTTGTAAACATTTGAGTGTGTTCCTTTCAGTGGATCCCGTGCTGGTGTCTAGATGAGGGTTTTATGTCTGAGTGGGCGCTGATATGACCTAAATGTGTTGCAAGCGCCGTAAAACCCTCAAAAACAACCAAACAAATATCTTGTAAACATTTGAGTGTGTTCCACTCAGTGGATCCTGTGCTGGTGTCTGTCTGGATGAGGGTTTTAGGTCTGGGTGGGATGTGCTGGTGTCTGGATGAGGGTTTTAGGTCTGGGTGGGATCTTTGACCTCCCATGGTGGCCTGGAGGTCACTTTCTGTATCTCTATCCCGCTATAAATGTTTTCTGAGTTGCTTTCGGTCTTTGTCATGGAATGGGATTACTTGGTTTTGTTCTGGCCCTTGCTGGAATCCTTGGCTAAGAGGGAAACAGTCAAATGTAAAGTGTTTGTTTTGGGGAAATACTTGTAAATGTTCAGTTCTTTTCTCCTCATTTGGACAATTTTTGTACGTTTAATCCATATTGTTATAGGGTTTTTTTTATGAATGTAGAAATCGCAACAAGAAGCTACGCCTCTGGCTTTTACTGTAACAATTGTTTATGTCAAATGTGTACAAAGTGTACAATTTGCTGTGTTATTTTGAATCCAGGGTGGCAATGTTAGTGACATGTGCACATGAATCTCGTGAAAAGTGAACCCCTGGGCAATCTATGAGGAGTTCAGTGATCGTAATCGCAATAGAATTCACGTTGTATAATATCGTTTTTGTAAACCATCCAAATGTTCACTATCCCAGACCTTTCGTTTTTTAGATACCGTAAAGAAGAAAAATCCCAAAGTATTGGACAATAACCATGGCATGACTGTAACCGATGAAAAAAAAATCGGCTTAACGTCACTAACAATTAATTCTAGTATTCGAGACAACTAGACTCTATCATTAAAATCCATCAAAAAGGTTGTGAAGATTTCAACGTCATCGCGTGCGCATGGATTGTGGAACGGACAATAGTTCTCCGGTCGCCCAGCCAATTACTACCGCGTTCGTGTCGTCAGGGCCGCCGGCAGCACACCAATAAGCGGGCGTCCCAACTCAATTTTAGCCAGAAAGTGCGTATCGGGGTCAGCGAACAGACGTATAGATAGTTCGAAGATGACGTCACTCAGGTCTTTGTTATTGTTTTTTGCCATCTGCGTTTATGAGTAATGCTCACTGAACTGTATTAACCCGACTATAAACGTTCATGGATACACACAGTTTTGTGTGTTGGTCCGTTATACTTCCGGATGGCAATGTTGTGAGCTTCTTAGCCAAGCGCATACTATCTATATATATTGTCCCTCAATATCGAGAGCCAGACCATGGCCAAAAGTGAGCTTTTATCAAAGTTACTGGTCGCCCATAGCGTTGACATTCTCCTGTTACACGAGACCCATCTTTATTCAGGCGGACAATCTTCTCGATTCCTAGGCTATCGATATAATGAAGATGACGTCACTCGGGTCTTTGTTATTGTTTTTTGCCATCTGCGTTTATGAGTAATGCTCACTGAACTGTATTGACCTGACTATAAACGTTCATGGATACACACAGTTTTGTGTGTTGGTCCGTTTTATTTCCGGATGGCAATGTTATGAGTTTCTTAGCCAAGCGCATACTATATACGGTGGTCCAACGAGAGGACACTTCGAGGCTCAAAGGAAGTGTTAGTACTAATTAAAAAAAAATAAATTTAAATAACAAATTTAAAAAACAAACAAATAAAATTGTTAAAAATGTAATAAAGTGTAAAATAGATAAATTAAAAAAATACTTTAAAAAAAAAAGATGTCTACAACACGTGGGGTTCCCAAGCGGTCACCCATCTAAGTACTAACCACGCCTGACGTTGCTTGACTTCGGTGATCGGACGAGAACCGGTATTTTCAACGTAGTATGGTCGTAGACAACAATTGTCGAAAATAGAATTTGATATAATATTATTAAAACACTATTGCTAATTTATATGATTTATTTATTTATGATGATGATAGTTTAGAAATGTATAATATTGTTAGTTGAAATAGCGTGTTGTATTCGTCTGCTGCACAATTTGTCGTTCTGGAGAATTTAAAATGGCGATGGGCTATCTTGAAAGCGGCATGAGACACTTCACCGGAATAATGACGTTCTCTCTGTAAGGGCATGTCATCACCTCTGCTCGTCACTCGTCACCTTTCCGCCAGATGACTTCCGCTTTCTTTTTCTGGTGATCTAAAAATAGTAAGGATACAGTCGGATAATGTGATACAAACAAATAAATAGAAAGTAGGGGAATTCACATAGGTAGGAGGGGGATGCAATGACTGGATGTTTGAGCAAGGTATTTTAGATCTACCATACTCACTTTTTGATTTTATTCTATTATTTTCTTCCGTTTAAAGTGTTCCAAGGCTAAATATTATTTCTGTACCTGAAATATTAATCGCAGTGGCTATTTTTACAGTCCCAGATGGTTCTCGGGGCTATTTTTACAGTCCCGTAAAGATGGTTCTCGGGGCTATTTTTACAGTCCCGTAAAGATGGTTCTCGTGGCTATTTTTACGGCTTGCGGTAATAGATTTATAAATAGTAACAGATAGGCTGAGTAGACGCTAATTTAGCTCTAAAACTCACTTACTTCGTTCAGGTGCGGCGAGTTAGCAGTCTCTCTCTCTCTCTCTCTCTCTCTCTCTCTCTCTCTCTCTCTCTCTCTCTCTCTCTCCCTCTCTCTCTCTCACACACACACACTCTCTCTCTCTCTCTCTCTCTCTCTCTCTCTCTCTCTCTCTCTCTCTCTCTCTCCCTTTTTCTTTTATTCTTTCTCTATGTCTTTCTTTCTTTCTCTTTCTCTCTCTTCTCTCTTTTTTTTTTACATTCTCTTTTTTCTATCTCTGTCCCTCTTTCTTTCTTTCTCCCCCCCTCTCTCTCACTCTTTCTTTCATTCTTTCTCTATCCCTTTCTTTATTTATTTCTTTTTTTTGTTTCTCTCTCTCTCTCTCTCTCTCTCTCTCTCTCTCTCTCTCTCTCACACACACACACACACACACACACACACACACACTTTATTTCATTCTTTCTCTATCCCGTTCTTTCTATATCTCTCTTTTTCTCTCTCCTTCTCTCTTTTTCTCTCTCCTTCTCTCTTTTTCTCTCTCCTTCTCTCTTTTTCTCTCTCCTTCTCTCTTTCTTTCATTCCTTCCCAATCCCTTTCTTTATCTCTCTCTCTCTCTCTCTCTCTCTCTCTCTCCTCTCTCTTTCTCCTTCTCTCTTCTTCTCTCTTCTCCTCTTTCTTTCTTTTTCTTTGTTTCTCTCTCCCTCTTTCTTTCTTTCATTCTTTCTCTATCCCTCTCTTTCTTTCCCCATCTTTCTTTCCCTATCTCTCTTTCTTCTCTCTCTCTCTCTCTCTCTCTCTCTCTCTCTCTCTCTCTCTCTCTCTCTCTCTCCCCTCTCTTTCTTTCATTCGTTCCCAATCTCTTTCTGTCTCTATCTCTCTCTCTCCCCCCCCCCCCCCACTCTCCTCTCTTTCTCTCTCCTTCCTCTCTCTCTCTCTCTCTCTCTCTCTCTCTCTCTCTCTCTCTCTCTCTCTCTTTTTCCTTTCTCTTTTTCTCAATCTATCTCTTTCCCTAGTAGTACCTCAATGCCAAGGCAGAGGAGTCTGACCACAAGGTGAGCACCGCTTTGGCGGAGAACAATAAAACAACCTCCTAACTGGGAAGGGAGGAGCAATACAGCGACCACTCTTGTCTGGTCGGAACAAACACTGGGTCAATCGGTAAAGGAGTCGGAGCAATGCGATGGTGGGACCAAAGTAAAATGCCCTCTTCACCTCGGCGCCCTAATGAGGATCAGTCTTGGGCACCTCTATTCTTTTGGATCATGACCGCCCATGGTAGAGAATCATCATCATTATTTACTTTCTTTTTAAAAATTATTATTCAAGAGAACAATATGGGGTGTTTCGCAATGTGCATTTTTACTATCCACATGGGAGGGGGGGGGGGGGGGGTTATAAAATGGTCAAAATGTGTCCAATTGGTTTGTGAACGGCCTCTTTTCTGAAAGGGGATTCGAACCCACTCTCACATGAGAAGACTACACCCTGAATGTTACGTCTTTTAAAATTGTATAAACCGTTAGTCCTTCCTGGCTGGTTAATACTGGTAAAGTATCAACAAAAGCCAAACCTGTAAAGTATTATATCTTGAGGGTGTCTACTTCAAGCAGGAACTAAACACTTTCAGTGTTTAATAAACTACTACTAGATCTATATTATGTCTGTTTGACAGAAAAAAAATCAAGACATACAACCTAACCTGCCCACTGATGATAGAAAACGGGCTGTTCTGTACTGTAAACATAACTTATGCAAAAACACAAATTATATGTCATAAAAATGATAGTGCCGTAAAAATCGCTACGGGACTGTAAAAATAGCCCCGAGAACCATCTTTACGGGACTGTAAAATAGCCCCGAAACATCTTTACGGGACTGTAAAAATAGCCCCGAGAACCATCTTTACGGGACTGTAAAAATAGCCCCGAGAACCATCTTTACGGGACTGTAAAAATAGCCACTGCGAATATTAATATTTCCAGATCTAGATACTAGATAGATAGCAACCAAAAATATAAATTTCAATCCTACTTTTCTCATACTCATATAATTTACAGTACAGTACATTACGGTTACAATTACAATGATTAGATTGTCACACAAACCGAGTTGATCTGTTACAATCTGTATACAAACTTTTAAAAGAAACATATTTATGTCTTAAAAGAAGACTCATGACTTAGGTCGTTTTGTTATTCCAATTAACTCTGTAGTTGTAACTTAATTTTTTCATTCTCCGTCTCCATATTCAAACTGTTAGTGTAGTAGAGACGGTCTCTCTTAAATGTCAATTCAACTTGTTTCATTTTCTATGCGAATCAAAGCAAACCAAGTGGCAATTCGGTGACACGAATGCGGTAGTATTTGGCTGGCTAGGCGGTCGACCACTTTGCCATTGAGAATGTTTTCTGGATGTAATCATCATGCTGCAGCAGGCAGTGTGTAGACCAGGATGGCCGAAGCCATTCGGGCACAGGGTTAGATCTCTGTTTTATCACATATCTGGGTGGGCCATTCATGGCGTCCGCATATCGGCTCGACAACTGGGATGGGCTAGTGACGGTCAAGCGGAATTACTCCTTTGCCCCTGATATGCCTCAAACACCCCCACCAATTGTCAAGGCAGTGATATATTATGGGTGTTTGGTTGGTGAGAGAAGAAAGCGCAAATAAATGACACTTATCATTGTGCTTGCCAATTTGATATACCTTTCCAATGGCACCTTCTCTCAAATCACTTGTCTTTTATGACAAATATTTAGTTTTATAACATCCTCTTTGTGTCTGTAATCATTTGACTCCTTGTTTGACTTGGGTAGGTTGACCGTAATAATAAAACCCAATTATATTTCCTGTCAATCTCTCTCTTCTTCCATGTCGACTTGCATCTATCACTCAACTCTTTTTGTAGTTTAGAAAATGAGTTTTTCAACTCGTTATCCATGCACTCATGAGTCTGAGTTCATCGTAGAGGGCCGGTGGCCCGTTGATGGTCTTTGAATCGGTCTCCAACTTGTGGAGGTCAAAAGGCTGGCTTCAATGGGAAATCGATGCTGTATTTTAGATCCTGCAGGAAACTGTCAATTTGGCTTTTAAAGCTGTTTATGCTTGGCGCTGTAACTATTTTTTCAGGCAGGCTATTCCATGTCTCAACAATTCGCTGACTAAAGAAATTTTTCGGATGTTTAAACGGCAATTTTGTTTGGCAAGTTTATAACAGTGGCCTCTTGTTCTTTTGTCCTTGTTAAATGTGAGGTAATCTTCTATGTTTACTTTATAGAGACTGTTGGTCAATTTATAAGTTTCATCATCTGTTCTTTCCACCAATTCCTCCACTCTGCTGGGATTATTCATGGCTTCCAGCCATTGAGGTCCTACACACTTCCAGCTTTTTTACTCTTGAAGTAAGAGTCATAAGAGCTTCCATCAGTTTGATGAAAAGGCATTCAAATTCGTTTTCACTCTCTGTTGTATACAAATATGTAGACAACGCCAAAAATACATTGTCTGTTGAATTGGAATGTAAACATCATTTGCAGGTCCAATGGCAAGACTTGAATAATTTGATGGCATTGAATGTCTCCAAACATAAATTGGAGCATTTTTGATAAAAAATAGCAGAACATTTAAAGGAATGAATTCTTTTGTGGTTCTGAACCAAATCCTTCCATTCATAGCACTAGCACTTCAATTTACTCCAATTCCATTTTCCACATGCCCATTTCTTGTTTACCTTTGAAGGCATCGCTTAAATACAGATATTAATATGTAGAAATGTGAAAACTTAAGATTTCAATGAAAATAAAGACACTGATTCAAAATGTTATAGATTTGAAAATACAATAATTCGTCAATTTACAACTAATGAAATATATTACTTTCAATTCATCTTGATTTTTAAAAAAGTCAACCTCCATCTTATTAAATGGAAACACTCATTCCTACCCTTCATTCCACACCAATGGCATAATATTGTTGCATAATGCGGAGAAAAGAAATGATCTTACCCTTAAAAATTAATTTTAAAAGACAAAAAGCTTTGAAAATGACTTTTTAATGGACCAATAGCAGTTTTAAGGCTGCACACTGGTGCATACTATCATGTATACATTTGGAAACTAAGAAGAAAAAGTTGTTTTACTGTAATATGAATATTGAACATAGAATATGGTAAAATAAATCTGAATCCACTTATAAGCATGATTTTGCTCTCTGCTTAATACCAAGGACCGTGCTTATAGTTTTAAACAGGCTATTTTATACGTTAGTGATTGAAGCTGTATTTTTGGTTGATTTGATTTTGTGTCACCAGTGGCTCAGCTGTTTGGTGTCTCATCTTTTATCACTATCTAATGATGTTGACTCTTACTTACTTACTTAATCCTCTTCGGGCCTTGAGGCACATAGGGCATCCACCAGACATCTCCATTTTTTGCGATCGGCTGCTTTTGCGGTGGCTGTATTCCAGGACAGGCCTGCTTCCTTTAATTCTTTCTCCATGGTCCTTCTCCAGGTTTCTTTGGGTCTTCCCCGCTTTCTCTTCCCATCTGCTGTCGAGTACAAGGCTGTCTTGGGAAGTGACCCCTTTTCCATTCTGGCCACATGACCCAGCCAATGCCATCTTCTTCTTTTTATTTGGCTATCAATGCTCAATGTTCAATCTGGTCAATATTGAAGTGTGTGACGATAATCACAAAACAATAGCCCCGGTGTAGTGTCCTCGGGTTTTTACTGTGTACTTGGAAGTAAGCAGTGGTGGAATTTAGTAAAAAAAGAAAAAAAGGATGCCTAACAGGTAACATGTACCTCATGAAAATTGGCAAGATATGACCTGCTTGTGGAATGATATGAATCTATTTATATTTATTTCATTATTTCACCATTCTATTTTTACTATTATATGCCGTTTAAATGGACATGCTTATTTTTACACATTTCAGCATAAAATATTGAAAATGGCTAATGTTGCTCAGAGTGTGGAATACCTAGTGGATCTTTTCTTGTTAGATGACCCCGATTTAGGTATGCATGAAACACTTCTTGCTGGTTTTTGGAAATTTGTAACTGAATATTTTTAGTATACAGTAGATAAACCTTTTCCCAAACTCTATGAACCCAAATGATATTTCTATAACTAAAAAATAAATAGGTGTAATTTTCTGCATTGACTGTACCATATATTATATCAATGATCAGTCTTGTTTTACCCCTTCTCTTAGTGTATTTTAGATGCTCCATTGGTAGTTGGCTTGTTTATTGTCACTATTAAACATCACCATCACTAATCATAATCATCACTACTGTAGTCCATTCCAAGTACCGTGCGAAAGGTATATCGTAAATTCCTCCAAAGTTACGAAATGCTACTGTGATATTTTGCATGCAGGCTTATATTTTAAGTGACTTTACGAATTTTTAATAACATTAACAATAACAATTCTAGTGTTTGAGCCATTTTCCCAAAAAATCCATCAGAAGGTTGTGAACAATTTATTCCTTGATCTTTTCCATTATTTTGTTTATTATTTCTGTGTAGAAATTATAACAAAGATTTATTTTATTTTGTCTTAATTTTCCAGATGGTGTAAATACAGATGAACTCTCTCATAGCAAAGTTGATGACGACGATCATGATGGAGAGACCACAGGATGTATTGATATGGGTTAGTGAGTGTATTTATTTAAAACAGAAACCATCACAGTCATCGTCTAATGTCATTATTATCATCATCTTCATCATCATCAAAACTGTCGTCACCAACATTAGATCTTGCTTTAATGGATAAATAAATATTGCACCATTACTATTATCCAGAACCTGGGGTCACAGCCCGCTTTTGGCATCTCAATATCAAATTTTTCCTCTGTTGTTTAACTGGGTTCGTTGATCTTCACGACCGTCATGGATGTATTTACACATACTTTTCCTTACAAGACAGAACTTGCTTTTTGTATAAATCTGTGTAAAATAAAAATAAAAACAAGTTGTTTTTATTATGCATATTTCTTTTCTTCACATTAATATTTCTATTCACTCTATATTTTACATATATTCATACACAATGCATGGTTTTGCATTGAGATTCCCAAGCTACCGAAGTAAAATGAACAAAAATTATTATAACAGCTTCAAATAAGAACAAAATATTTCCCACGAAGGTTTTGGGCTCCAAACCATCCAAGCAAACAACAACAAAAAAAACATTAGAATATTAACAGTTTTAATTGTTTTTATTATTGGCCAGAGATGGGTATTGAGCCCAGTGCTATAACTGACCTCTCATTGACAACGCTACGACTTATTTTTACTATTATTCAGTGATGATAATCTTCCTTGGATCCGCTGAATTCCGGGTTTGGGGATTTTCTCTGAAATTTTCCACTGATTTTGCTATGTCAAACATTTTCCTCTGATAAAAGCTCAGGTCTAGTGGTGGATCCGTGCAAAAATCACCATTATGTCTTGTGTCATATTTTGACACCTGTGCGCAGTTGCATGAATTTTGGTGACATTCCCATTTTTATGGCATCAGTCTAGACAAACTGGTGCCAGATGTTAAAATTGAGACGATGCATTTGATGGTCGAAAAGGAAAGGGGTGGGGGAGGGGGTAAATGAATCTAGTTTTTATTTGTAAGCAGGTCAAGAGTGGTAGTAAAGTTATAGGTCCGTTTAAAAAGATTATTATAACTTCCCCCAAATTAAAAAAAAAAAAACACATCTATTAAGCTACTCTCTCTCTCTCTCTCTCTCTCTCTCTCTCTCTCTCTCTCTCTCTCTCTCTCTCTCTCTCTCTCTCTCTCTCTCTCTCTCTCTCTCTCTCTCTCTCTTTCTCTCTCAATCTTTTCCTCTTTCTTTTTCACTCTCCCCCTATTACACTCTTCTAGGTCCCTCTATCTTTCTGTTTCTCCTTTTCTATATTTCCCTTATCCATTTATCTCTCTCGATCATTCTTCTACCAATCTTCATAACTTTATAAACGTCATCTGGTTATAAGAGATGACATTAATCTGTTACAATAATAATGGAGGCTCAACTTCATTTAACTATCTACTATATTAAGAGTGGCTGTACACTAGAAGTTGTAACAAAAACTGATATTTTATGTTATGATTATGTTTGAGTTTGACAGATGGAGCGATACATTATCCTCCTTTTTGACAAATTGTCATCACTGATTATTCCCATAGTGGGTGGGAAGTACTTTGTGTCTTCTATCCCCCTGTATCTCTTTTCCAATTGCTTTCTGTCTTTGTCTTGGAATGAGATTACTTAGTTTTGTCCTGACCATGGTCGGAGTTCTTGGCTGGTAGGGAAACAGTTGAATGTATGGTTATAGCTTTGGGAGATTATATTTTTTGCTTATAAATCATCTCTCTGTTCTGTACTGTTATTTTAATTTTAATGTGTGATTTGTAAACATTTGAGTGTATTTCTCTTAGTGGGATCTTCTGCTGGTGTCTGGGTCAGACTAATATAGGTGATCTCTAACTAAGTACACTGATATTGTGCTCTTGGAATCTACATCTGTTCCCTATGTGTACCATTCCCCTTTGTCTTACTTTTTCCTCAAGTCCTTTTACTTTTAATTGTACATCTAGAATAATTTTTTACTATCCAATTTTCTTCCTTTTTACTGGCACTGATATAACCTAAATGTATTGCAAGCGCCGTAGAATCCTTAAAAACAAAAACAAAACCTCATCACTGACTATTATCATCATCATAACATCATCACCTTCTTCTTCTTCTTCTTCTTCTTCTTCTTCTTCTTCTTCTTCTTCTTCTTCTTCTTCTTCTTCTTCTTCTTCTTCTTCTTCTTATTATTATTATTATTATTATTATTATTATTATTATTATTATTATTATTATTATTATTATTATTATTACCATCATTAAGGAATGAAACAATCTGAATCAGATGCGGAGTTTCTGAGGAAAAAGGTTGGACAAGATTTAAAACACAGTGGAGATGAATTCAACAGAAAGTATGAGCGAGGTGAGTCATGGATTACTTTAAATTTGGTGACTGTAAAGTAAATATAGATGCATTTGAGCAACCTTTTACAACTTGTCTTCCCGATGCAGTATTTATGCAACAGGCTGGATGTTAGAAATTAAATGTTGAGTTTCTGACCAACCCACCCCTTTTACAGATTAAATTAGCATATTTACACAATTTTTAAAGAATTAATTGTTTTGTCAAATGTAGGTTTTTATCCTCCACAGTTCAGATTTTGTTATCAACGTTTTAAAGTGATGAAGATATTGTCATCCTTACTCTGATAGTTCACCAAATTAAACTCAATATCAATTCCAATTTCACTCAAGTGACGACTTATATAAATAGGAGGCGGATATAGGGTTCACCAAATTAAACTCAATATCAATTCCAATTTAATTAATATTTTTAATAATTTTATTAATAATAAGAATAATGCGCATTTATATTGCGCAACTTATCCCCCTGGTTGGAGGCCCTGGGCACATATATATATATATAAATCAAATACGAATAGGGATATTTTTTTATTTTACCATAATTGTCAAGGGGTAACACTGCGTTGTGTGGCCTTGAGCAAGTCAACTCGTCCTAGCTCAATTTTGGGTTATTCCAGTCTTTCCCTTGGAATTGACCCTCACGGTGGTCAGGAGTTGTAATTTCGGTTGCTGGATGGACTAATCCTGACTAATCCCCTTGGTGTCAGGTTACAAATAATACACTTCAGTGAGCAGAAAAATATGAATTTAGTAAAAGTATGCTCTTTACTTTATCGCCTCAAAGGGGCATTTAATATTAGATAAATACAATATATATTATATCAGTAAAAAGCTAAACAAATGCACTTTCATGTCATATAAATATTTATTTTGTATCTATACATTTAAAGGCAACAATCATTTTTTAAAAACACAAACATTTATGGCACTATATCTTGAAAATGAAGTATTTGATTAAAATTCTGAAATTGCAAACATTTCACACATTTATTTTTCTATACAAAACATTAATTGTCTTAGGGGTAAAGTGAATAATAAATATATGAGAGACAATTTAAATTAGCATCTACACATTTTTGACATGAAATTTGAAGTGATGAAAAAGTCAAGGTACAAGAAAAATCAAAAGAGCCTAATCGTGTTCACTCATCCGTGTGATCACATTTACTGGTAAAAAGGGAGGAAATGGGGGGATTACGTCTATTGTATTCACTAATCCTGCTGCTCTTTTAGAAAAACAGATTCACACCAGAGACATTGTGCATCAATTGAATACCCACTATCATCATATCAGAGAAAACACATTCTGTATTCTATACTATTGTAGAGTCAATGAAAACAGAGACTATCCCTGTTTTTGTATTGTATGAATTTAGCAAAACAGAATGGTTATTACAAAGGATAATATTAATCAACAAACATTTCAGTACTTTTATTTTCATCAGACAAACAAACTGCCAAATAAAGGTCTTTCGAGCTAATTCAGTTATATTACAATACATTTACAATAACAATACTTCTAATTTTTAATGCCATTATTTTAAATAATTATTCCAATGATTTCCTACAAAACTATTTGAATGATACGCCTGTCATGTTTTGTTGTACAAGTTCAAAATACGATTGAGATCAGAACAGACAAGACCTGTTAAACTCTCTTTGTTTTGTTTTTTCTTATCATCTAATATTTCAAGTTTATTTTGTAATCTTTGGATTTCTTTTAGATTTCCATCTAATTTTGTAAACGATAATCGTCCTTCCACAGCAAATTGTTCATTTTCTATATTTTGTATACAGTGTACTTTGAACAAATCTATTAAATTTTACTAAGCCTGTCATACATTTTTTGAAGCTTTTTATGTAATCTTCAGCTAACCATGACATTCATGCTCTGAAATATTATGATGTTTTTTAACAATACCAAGCAAAATACGGAGATAAGGCGGTGCAACAATGTCTAATTGAATATTTATTAGTTGTTGTCTGACTATCTTATTAAAATCTTTCGATATACTTAGATTTTCTTTCCCCATAATTTTTAAATTTTCAAAGTCTTCTTTAATTCCTTCTAAGTCCCTGTGCCTAACTTCGTCTAAATTATTTTGTAAATCATCTTTCTTTACTAAACATCACAGACAAGGATGAGAAGATTTTGCCCTCTGATGTCCATAACTTTTTGAAAGAAATTCATGATCTCCAAAGAGAAAAAGTTTAACTGTTTTTTCATGCCATTTAAGTTCTTGCAGCATACATGATTGTTTCTTATATTTTTCAAGGATAGCAACAAGATTTGGTGTTGTATCTTTCGCATTTGCAATTAAAACTGGAAATATATTGTGGATAGAATTTGGACTATTTACATTCAAAATTTGTAGAGCAAGTTTGAAAGATTTTTGCGCCCATAATCACCCCCTACTTTCAACCACATGTCATCTTCAGGAAATTGACCATTGTGTCATGTTAGTGAGTTTGATAAGAAATATCTGTCTAATAAATCATTTACAAATTTTGACAACAGTAACTGGGAAAGATCCGACAACAACTTCTAATTCTGGACTATATTGCTTCAATTCCTCCCTTTCACTTTGTTCATTTCTAAATCGTACACCCAATTTCCTTTATGTCTGTTTTTGTTTTCTGTATTGCCTTCAAGTCATGTCCAGCATTTTTCAATATCTTATCACGTTTTGACTCGTTTAACAATTTTAATTCAGCAGAGCATTGGGCATTTTCATCTTCAGATTCAACTCCAGCTAGTGTTCTACGTATGTTCTTTAACATTCTAGCCCTCTGTAACATTCTAGCCCTCTGTCTTTTTATTGGTGATCTAGCCTTGCCTGTTTTCTTACACACACCTACTATTTTTGTCATGACAATAGGAAGACCCCTGGTTTTGGCTCTAATTGTTCTTTTATCATTTGATTGATACAGTTTACGTCTTAACAAATTAGTAAAAAGTTTACCTTCAACAAAACTGAGGTTATCATTAAGTGATTTATTTAAAATCTTTTGCACTGCTTTATCTAGCTTTATGGGTGATGGTGTTTGGGCATGTTCTGAATTCAAAAAGAAATTGGAGTTAAGAAAAGTAAGAAAAGAACCTATCTGACTTGAACTGCCACGTGACCATCCACCAGTTTCGTTTCTATTTCTAGTATTAACAAGATTTGAGGCACCATAATTTCCAGCTGCTTCTTCTGGAAGGGGGGGGGCATGATGGTTTCCTAACAAAAAGACATAAATGAAATATTCTCTAGTAGGCTAGTGGCGTCATTGTCCGAGAAGTACTGGGATGTTTGGGGGTCGGTAGGCTAGTGGCGTCATTGTCCAAGAAGTACTGGGATGTTTGGGGGTCGGTAGGTTAGTGGTGTCATTGTCCGAGAAGTACTGGGATGTTTGGGGGTCGGTAGGCTAGTGGTGTCATTGTCCGAGAAGTACTGGGATGTTTGGGGGTCGGTAGGCTAGTGGCATCATTGTCCGAGAAGTACTGAGATGTTTGGGGGTCGGTAGGCTAGTGGTGTCATTGTCCGAGAAGTACTGGGATGTTTGGGGGTCGGTAGGCTAGTGGTGTCATTGTCTGAGAAGTACTGGGATGTTTGGGGGTCGGTAGGCTAGTGGTGTCATTGTCCGAGAAGTACTGGGATGTTTGGGGTTCGGTAGGCTAGTGGTGTCGTTGTCCAAGAAGTACTGGGATGTTTGGGGGTCGGTAGGCTAGTGGCATCATTGTCCGAGAAGTACTGGGATGTTTGGGGGTCGGTAGGCTAGTGGCGTCATTGTCCAAGAAGTACTGGGATGTTTGGGGGTCGGTAGGCTAGTGGTGTCATTGTCCGAGAAGTACTGGGATGTTTGGGGGTCGGTAGGCTAGTGGCATCATTGTCCAAGAAGTACTGAGATGTTTGGGGGTCGGTAGGCTAGTGGCGTCATTGTCCAAGAAGTACTGGGATGTTTGGGGGTCGGTAGGCTAGTGGTGTCATTGTCCGAGAAGTACTGGGATGTTTGGGGGTCGGTAGGCTAGTGGTGTCATTGTCCAAGAAGTACTGGGATGTTTGGGGGTCGGCAGGCTAGTGGCATCATTGTCCGAGAAGTACTGAGATGTTTGGGGGTCGGTAGGCTAGTGGCGTCATTGTCCAAGAAGTACTGAGATGTTTGAGGGTTAAAGTCTGCCATGATAGTGACATTCTGTTGTTATTTTTTGATGACAGTGACTGTGCAGTGTTAAATTGTTGTGGTGATGGTTCTATAATGATTTCCAGTGGCAGGAATGGTCCTGTAGTGGTCGATGGGGATGACGATAGTTGTGTAAAGGTTTGTGGTTGTGATGTTACTCCTGTGTAGATTTCAGTTTGAAGTGGTAAATCTGTAGTGGTCCGTAGGGATGGCGATAGTTGGGTAATGGGTTGTGATGTTTGGGTCTTTAGTGATGATTCTATAGGAGTCTGTGGTAAGAGAGATGATCCTGCAATGAGTTGTGATGTACTTTGGTCAAGTTTAGCAGCCAGTCTTTTATTGAGGACAGCAGAATTACGTTCAGTCTTCCACGAAAATAATCCAATATTTTTTAAATGTTTATTATGACTACAAACAGAACATTCATCAACATATAAATTTTCAATGACTTTTGTCCATGTTCGTTCACTGACCTGGAATATTTGTTTTTTCTCCTCAATCATAAATTCTGAAAGGCCATTTTTCCTTATGTAAGATATTCAGGAATGACAAGGTTTACTAATATTCATCGAATGTGTCTTTTTTGTCATTTATAACACAAATGCCATGTGCCATTTAAATATTGTTCACATTATTTGCCACCTTGGATGGTATTTTTTTATCTGGTTCTTTCCGACATCTCAATCCACATATCCTACACAATTCATTGATAATAGCCAAATGAAAGTCCAGTGTGTGGTCTGTAAAAAAGGGAGAAAAACAAAACATTTTGACATGCCATATAAGGCAGAGCATTAATACAAAATAATTTATGAACTGTGTTCATTGGATGAAAAACAATTCATGACAGCCACAATATCTAGTCATTTTCAATATCTAAGACTTATGACAAAGATTGAAACATCTGGCTACAGAATTTTAACTTATGGTAAGACACCTAAAATACATTCATTCATTTCTAAATTCAGGTAAGGAATTGCTAGTCATCTTCGATAACGGATTTGTGATATTGTTTGTGATAAAATGACTCACAACAGAAAACTTGTATTGGAGGTAATGAAATCTTGGTTAAATTGACCAGTTAGGAGAATACATTATGGAAGAAGTCCATTAGCCAATATAGGGTATATAGCATTTGCTATTAATATCTACATATATGTATTAATTTGAAGCACAACTCCTGGCATTTCCTGACATTATCCTGAAATCCATTATGAAAAAAGCATAGGCTTTCTTTTCAAAAATCCACAGCCTTTGTTTATTGCTTTTCCTCCACAAAACAGTTGAGGCAAAAGAAGAGGTTCTAATCTAAATAAATGCAATTTCAGATTTTTATTAGAACCATTTGTTTTTATGTAGTTAATGAGTTAATTCAAATTATGATTAATTTATCAAAAATAAACAGCATTGCTTACCTCCCATTTTTCAGGACAGTCCTTGTTTTTACTTATCCAAAAAATACGTCAGTGTGTAGGGCACAAAAATACGCATACAACTGTATAATATATACATTTCATTATTTGCAGTCGTTTGAAAGATAGACATGCTATAAAATGTGCGATAGTTTAAAGACTGAAGATGAATAGGGATACTAGTCGATTGCCGTCACGCCCAATGAGCAGGCAGCGAGGGACCTTTCACATATGAATGGAAATCAACTGGGTGTATCTGTGTCAAATATTTCTATTGTTCAAACCGAAATTGACGATTTCAGTTCATCTGAACCGCCATTTTAAGCCCAGCTCAGTATTATTTAGACAATGATGGAAATATTTTACTGTGAAATATTAATTCATAGTCCCTTAATCTCGTCGTTGGTTTTTCTTTCAACTCTTATTTATCATTGACAGTCAAAAGCAGAACTTTGAAGGATGATGTGAAGAAACTTTTAGATAACCAAATACAGCAAGTAAGTTGTTTTATTTAAAGTTCATATTTTTTATGAAAACATTCAGCTCTTTGGTCTACTAGTATGTGACATGATTAATGGTCTTTATATCAAATGTTTGAAAGCAACAGAGCAACATCTGGATGTGATAAAATAATGTGGTAATTAATATGTCATTGGTCCAGACAGTAATACTATAATATATACTATATATCGTCTTGTCACAAATTGATGGGTGAAAATAATAACAAGCCACTTTCTGTCTTTGAGTTTGAGTCAGACACTTTACTGATTCGTCTTCCCCGATAAATCTTTTGTTCCCTTCCAGTTGAAATAAATCATCTACATTTATTTGTTCTTGTGGGAGACGATTTATTCACCTGTAAATCATCTCCATTTTAAACATTATAGATACAAGCATAGCTGCACATTGAGAGAACAGGAGGTATGAGGTAGTCCAAAAATAAAATAGTGTTTTCTTTAACATTGAATTCCTTCTGTTCAACTTTTGAATGGAATTTGAACCCAGATTATCTAAATAATCAAATATTTTAAATTCCAAATCACTTTTTCCTTGGGAACAGATTTCTGTTTTCTTCATTCCTAGTTGCTCCTGAAAGCATTCATATTTACAGTAAAAGGACACCATCCAAAGTTTTTAACCTAATGAAGATTTATATATATATTTTTTTTAAAGTTGAATTTTTGTTCACTACAAAACTCTTTTCTCTCACCGTCCCAATCCCTAAATCTCAAGGCCCGAAGAAACTCACACTTTTTCATTTATTTTTTATTTTCTTTCTTTCTTTCCTTTTTTTTCTCCTTTCTTTCTTGATAAATTATTGCGTATTAATGAGAGAAAAAATTTTGTGGTTCAAAAGAAGGCGTGTATAAATACAGTGGATCCTGATTGTCCCCACCACCTTGCCTAGTGATTGATTCGCCATTTTTGATTATATGTAGGTCTATTTGGGAGGGGGTAATGATGAACGTGTTTGTAAACACCGGGGACTATTTTACGATTTACAAACACTGGTCTACCTTGGTTATACTCTTGACACTCTTGGACTCCCCCTTTCCCCTCACCTAGAAGTGCCATAAATGGAAGAAAATAATTAAAGGGGAGAGGGGGTTTAGGGGAGTCACTTTCTCTGACTTCAACCCCCCTCATCGAGCCCTGTACACGATGACCCCCCTATATCTGTTTTCCAATATGCTTTCCTTTCTTTGTCTTGGAATGAGATTACTTGGTTTCGTCCTGGCTCTGGCTGGGAGGGCAACAGTCAAATGTATAGTTACGAGTTTTGGGAGATGATATTTTTTGTCTTGTAAAGCATCTCTCTGTTATGCACCGAAAGTATTATTTTTTATTTTACATACTATATGATTTGTAAACATTTGAACGTGTTCCACTTAGTGGTGATGTGTGCTTTTATCAGGATGAGACATTTAGGTGATCTCAAACTAAGTACACTGATGGTGTGCACTTGGAATCTACATCTATTATTACCTTTTTGAATAAATTCCCCCTGTCTTACTTTTTCTTGAGTGCTTTAATCATACACTCCAGCACAGTTTCCTCAAAATCCTCGGGACATGCAAAAACGTTCGAGGAAACCACACATTGCCATGACATTTGATGGGGGAGGGGGGGGGGGGGGGAGTGTTTTTGCTTTGTTCCTGAAAGATATTTGGCCTTCATTAAGCCACCTCTCTGTAGCTCAGTTTGTGGCGCCGTTCTGCGGCTTACACTTTATATACCTGGGTTATTCTAGTCCTCCCTTGGAATAAGACAATTTTCCGATTGAAGACGAATAAAGAGAACTTTATTATTATTTACTTTATTGATCTGTTACAAGGAGTTCGTTTGTGTGTCTGCGTGTGTGTGTGTGTGTGTGTGTGTGTGTGTGCGTGTGTGTAACACAACATTCAACCATTAGCACACCATGGCGCGAGACATATACTATGTATGTCTAATATATATAAAGTGCAACGTACGTTCGTCGGACATGTAACTGGCTCTAAACTATCGGAACAATGGCGGACGCCCTTATGAAATATTTCTCCTACGAGCATAAAAGCTTATCCAGAGGAAAAAAAAAACCATTATAAATCTGATCATGTTTTGACTTTTACACATTCTGATCATAAGACATATGAAAAGTTCTAGCCAGCATGAAGAATAAAAAGTACAGATTTTCTTTGTTTAGAACCAAATTTGATCACGTGATCGTTGGTATAACTTGACGAGTGCAATCGCTATCTTCTCAGGTTCAACGAACAAGGGCAGAATTCCAAAATAATGTCCATTGTGTTAGGACATTTTTCACAGCATTCACGAACAATTTCACTGTTTCCACGAACAAAATCGAGACAACCTTGACACACACACACACACACACACACACACACACACACACACACACACACATACACTGTCCACGAAGAGAGAGAGAGAGAGAGAGAGATCTAGAGATAGAGAGAGAGATAGATAGGGAGAGAGAGAGAGGGGTTATGTCAAAATGCAAGGCCAATCCACAAATATAGATAGTTCGAAGAAGATGACGTCACTCAGGTCTTTGTTATTGTTTTTTTCCATCTGCGTTTATGAGTAATGCTCACTGAACTGTATTAACCTGACTATAAACCTTCATGGATACACACAGTTTTGTGTGTTGGTCCGTTATACTTCCGGATGGCAATGTTATGAGCTTCTTAGCCAAGCGCATACTGTCTATATAAGTAAAATTAAATCTTGAAAATAAATCGTGAGACGTAATCAATAGTTCAACCATTGGGATCAGTTTTTTCCTTGCTGGGCTCTGCACTAACCTAAAAATTAGGTCAGAATACAAGTCCCCGTGTCAGGCTCTAAGTTACAGAAGGCTACGCGGTGAGCAAGTTGTGTTGTGCTCTCGCCTTTGTGAATGTGTAACCTGATACTGACAAAAAATATAAAGCAAGATTTTCACTTAGTGATCGCCGCTTTGAACTGGGAAAACATTTCTTGTTCAGTCTCAGGCATAACCATAGGTAGTCTGTGGGCATAACCATAGGTAGTCTGTGGGCATAACCATAGGTAGTCTGTGGACATAACCATAGGTAGTCTATGGGCATAACCATAGGTAGTCTATGGGCATAATCATAGGTAGTCTGTGGACATAACCATAGGTAGTCTGTGGGCATAACCATAGGTAGTCTGTGGGCATAACCATAGGTAGTCTATGGGCATAACCATTGGTAGTCTATGGGCATAACCATAGGTAGTCTATGGGCATAACCATAGGTAGTCTATGGGCATAACCATAGGTAGTCTGTGGGCATAACCATAGGTAGTCTGTGGGCATAAATATCTACACTGTATCTTAAATGTACTTGCGTGTCACTCGAGGCAATCGAATCCACAGATTGTGAGTATTTATCACAATATTTTGACTTAATGATGAAGGATGTGCATTGCGACAACTGACAACAACGTGCAAATGCATATTTTTCAGTCACTGTGTTAAAGTTGTGAGTGCTGTTCAGAATCTGTAGCGCTGTTGACAAGCACCGGATTGCTATGGTCTCTCAACGAAGACGAGCGCCTTCCCCCTCTTAGTGTGTGTGTGTGTGTATTTGTTTTGTTTCGTTTCTTCTTATTTTTGTTGTTGTTGTTGTCTTTTGTCCAAGCGAGTGAATCAGCAGTTACAATTTTGCCACCAAAACAGGAATGGGTGACGTCATCAATCTACGAGGCCTGGATGCCTGGAGATCATAATATTATTGTACAGTAGGCTGCATCACAGTTTGAGTCCCTTGTCTTAGAGCCGTGTTCACGTATTCGTCAAACATGGATTTGATTCACTTTGCTGGTCATCCTGTGTAGTTCGATGAATGTGTGTTGCATTGTGTGTACATATATATTATATATATATATATATATATATATATATATATATATTATATATATATTATATATAATTAGATATCAGGGGCCGTTTTCATGAACGCGGACAAGCGCTTAGTCTCTGACTCTCTCTGTGACTTTAGTCAATGACTTGAACAAATCGGATTTCATGTGAGCTGTCTCTAGTCTGAGACTAGAAAGCGTTCATGAAATCCGATTTTTTTAGACACTTACTTCGCTTGGGCTTAAATTACTAAATAGTAAATTACTAAATCCTCGTTCATGAAAACGTGCCCTGCTTTCAGTTTAGATTGTAAACATTGGTACCCCCCCCCCCTCCCTCCTTTTCACCCTCCAACCCGCAGGCAGGTGGAAGCCCTGAGGTATTCTGGCCCCAATTTAGAGATTTGATGGACAATGCGGTGAAGGACACAGGTCTGGATGACGTCAACAAAGTTCTAGCAGCTGTTTTGGTGTCAGTGAAGGGTCTGGGCTATCTTGGAAGTTCTATTCGCATCCTGACCTTGAGATATATAGGAGAACGGAAATTGGACACCGATTTCAAGACAATTAAACTGAAAAATGAAGTTAGTTCCTCCCTCTTTTCAAGTGTCTTGTTGTTTTTTTCCTTTTTCAATTCAAATTATTCATTTAAAAGGTGGTGTGTGTCCCATTAACTCTGTACAGATTATTAATTTTTAATATGGGTCAAGTTGTTTACACCCTCTCCACTCCCCCTGTCAATCCAACAGTGATAGGATTGATGGGTCTGTTATCTCTAGCTAAAAGAAGCCAGTTTTACGGTCTAGAATACAATATAAAATCTCTCTCTCTCTCTCTCTCTCTCTCTCTCTCTCTCTCTCTCTCTCTCTCTCTCTCTCTCTCTCTCTCTCTCTCTCTCTCTCTCTCTCTCTCTCTCTCTCTCTCTCTCTCTCTCTCTCTCTCTCTCTCTCTCTCCCTTCCCCCCCCCCTCTCTCTCTCTCCCCGAGGACTATAACGTTTGTTTCTGAAGTGCTTGTAGCTCAACGGGTAGACTACTTTCTCACAATAATAATAATAATGATAGTTGACTGTCTGAAATCTAGATTAAGTCATTTACCAGAAGCCTGTTGTTATTGAATGAATTATGGTTTTAACTCACTCAATCCTAATGCCAACTATCTTGCTATGTATGATGTACACAAATCTCTATTTGCTTCTGACTCCAATTTTATCGCTATGGACTTTTCCATTGAAATAATCTAACAAGTCATTCTTCATAGACTATAGATCTAAAGAATGGTGAACCATTTTTCTTTACAAACAAAATATACTTTCTTTATTTTGTTCAAAGGTTGATGAATGAAATCTAATTTTAGAAAGTGTGTCATGTTGGGAATTTGATTAAACATGATAAATTTGGCAGCGGTTACTTTTTACATGTTTCTGTGAAGAATTAGATGTTTGCTCTATAAAAGCTACAACTTTTTCTTTTTAATCAATAGTGATTGTTGAATAAAACTATTCAAATGCATATCTTCTTTTAGATTGAGCAACTGAGAGTATTTGATTTCAATGTTTGAAATGTCTTACAAATCTAGACAGAGCGTTAAGGTTGAGTGAGTTCAAGAAATTTAATCTTACTGTTGAATTTAATGTATTTTCATTTTATTTTTTGTTAGTTTTTGAGCTCCCTTCTCTTTTTTTAAACTTATCAATTTTATGACATATGAGACCCATTGTCTCAAAACGGTATTATGTTGGAATGAATCGTACCGGGAACAGTGAATTTTGAATTAAAATTTTACCAAATACAAACTTCGAGTCTTTTGTAATGCACGAAGTTGTATTTATTCTCCACCATGACGAATAGATATTAAGCCCAGTTTCATATTTGAGTCTTTAAACTCTATATCCAGCATCTAGTTCATCCCGACATAATACCACTTTGAGGTGGTGAGTCACATATGGTTGTGTCTTATTGCATTGATTTTAGATTCCTAAAGATTTTAAACATGATTTTCTTTCTCTATATTTTCCAGTCAGATTCCCATCCATCGTTAGATTAAAATGAAGAGATGTATTCGGAGACACGAACTATGGTCTACCATGTCACAAGTCACCTCTCTCACTATCCATTTTGACAAGTGTTACAAATGTGTCCAGTCTATTGTGATCATGTTCACAAGGTAGCATGACATATCAACATTTTATCATTCAATTTTTTTGTCTTTTACAGGTAAACTTTTTCGTCCAAATAGGGAATGTTTTATTTTGAGTGATAAGAGCTCGGGTGAGATAAAGTGGAAGTAATCAGGACTACAGAGCATGGTCTTATTGCCATGTGTGTAACAGTGACAAAATGTTTTTAATGCTTTTAGTAGTAATAGTAATAAATAATAAAACAGTAATAATCTGTTTGTTCAACTGATAATCAAATGTTAAGTCCAATCAGCTCAAATTGTTTCTTATATTAATTCTGTTAAAACTTTTATCTAAACATCAGTCTCATATTTTAAAACTAGAAATTCAATTTTCATTATCTAAATCACTCCGGCATAATAACGTATTGAGACGACAGGTCACTAATGTGACGTATGAAAGGTCAATCAACCAAAAGACTTTACTTATGCCCTACAGATGATGAGCAAAATTTGTTTTAAATTAATACTATAAGTATTTGTAATAGCATTAAAATAATATACGTTCTAACTGAGTCCCAGGTGTTTTTGTATAACAGGTTTTCCCTGTAGGTTGTGGTGTTGATGTTATCGTACCATTACAATACAGCATATCGTTTGAAGTCATGTTGCCATATCAGTTTAATCGTTGTTGTCTTATCATATAATAGGCTTTGTTTTTTTACAGTGAAGTTTATTTGTAAATAATTATGTTTCTTGTAAGAAGTGGAAATAATATACTGAAATAATGATTTAGTGTGTGTGTGTGTGTGTGTGTGTGTGGTGTATGTTTGTATGTATATATATATATATATATATATATATCTTATCCTATCCTATGTACAGGTATGAGTATGAAGGTGTGCCATAATTTGATGCATGTGTGTATCATTTCAGACCTTGATTTTGTACTGTATTTTCAGTGGTGCCAACCTCACGTCAAAATGCTTATTCTTACGCATTTTTGCTCAATGTACGTATTTTGGTGAGAATTGTAGGGATTCTTAAATTGTTACAATTTAAATTTAAGCATTTTTTCACAATCATGCACTCTTCTAGTGTACTTCAACACTTTAATCTGTTGACCTAGACGGTCATATGGGGAATTCAATATAATGATTTCGGGCTGGGTCATGTCAGATTTATAAATGGATTCTGGAAGTGGATACTATTTATATAGATAGTATGCACTTGGCTAAGAAGTTCACAACATTGCCATCCGGAAGTAAAACGGACCAACACACAAAACTGTGTGTAACCGTGATCGCTTATAGTCTGGTCAATACAGTTTAGTGAGAAGTACTCATAAACGCGGATGGCAAAAAACAATAACAAAGGCCTGAGTGACATCATCTTCGAACAATCTATAGTTTGTAAAGAGTAAGTTTATTCATTTATTTAAATATCATTTAAAATATTGCTAGTCTGGTCTAATTGCCCATCATCAGATCTAGCATTAATGATCCTTTTTGTAGGATTGTACACGTTTTTTCAAACTCTTACTCATTTGGCCTCTCCATTGTACACTTTGACATGGGCTAGGGTTGACAGCTCTGGATTTTATGTAAATATTACAAAGAAAAAGGCGAAGGGGGCCGCAATTTGTTACATCAAGTTATGATTAGAAAATCAAGATACATTTACATTACCACACTTGACTCAGATGTGAAAGAGTACTTAGTTTTAAAGACTTAATGGATATTGTGAGAATTGGAATTAAGAAAAAAAGACGTCTGACAGACAGCTCGCACAGCATGAAATAGAAATGGATTGGATAAGTGCCAATAAGTGATGCTGAGGTAAAAAGTGCGTAAACTTGTTGAATTTGTGAAAATGCTCCATGGAGATGCTCATATAGATATATTTATTAAGGTTTATAATTCAAAACACAACGTATACCTTGACAGTCTTTCAAAAATCGTAGTATTTTAAAGAATTACTTCCATATTTATAGACCTTTTTACATATATAATCATTATTGATAAATATTTATTTAAAGGAGGATTATGTTTTAGTTTATCATTCTACTTGCAATATCCATATACTATTCATTTATTGTATTTATTCATACCACATTTATTCTTCCATCGTTTTATATATTTATGTAAAAAATTTAAATTAATATTTTTTACTATTATCTATTCATTCATGACTTCCATGCTTGTACTTGTAAGTCCAATTTTTGCAATGAATAAAGTTTACTTATACATATCTAATTATACATCTTGCAAATTGGATTGTTTGGTAACACTAAGGCTCCGAACCCACTGGACCAATCACCATCAACTTTTCCACTGTTTACAATTATTAATAATAATAATAATAAAGTTTATTTGTATAGCGCCCAATTCCATTGACAAAACAGCTCTAAGCACACAAAATTGTAAAACATCATTAAAAACTTTTTTGTACACACCCATTTATACAAGCGTGCACACACACACACACACACACACACATCCTCACAAAGACACACACATTCACCAAAACAGGCATATGCATACAGAGACGAAAAATATATGTTAACATAAATTATTGAATAAAATCATATCAGGACATTTAACAATAATGGCGCATGAAGGGAGATTATAATATTATGTCATGAGAATTTTGATGTAACAAATGTATATCTTATCAAAATGATATTTTATTTAATCTAGTGAACTTCTCATAAGATGAGATTTTAATTTCTTTTTAAAAGATGACTGGGAATCGACAACCCTTGTCCTAACACTGAATGGTAAAGAATTCCAGACAGCGGGAGCAGCATGAATAAATGTAAGATCAGCATAGGTCTTTTTTAGGAACGCATAATCGTGATTGAGAGTTGGATCTTAAAGAGCGTACATACATACATACATACATACATACATACATACATACATACATACATACATACATACATACATACATACATACATACACATACATACATACATACATACATACATACATACATACATACATACATACATACATACATACATACATACATACATACATACATACATACATACATACATACATACATAATCCACATTTTGTCTACGGAGCCAAACTTTTTGTGAACAATATATAGATGTTCACAAAGATGGAAAGTACAATCAGCACTTAATTTCTTAGTCTTAGGAACAACATTGACACGCCTCTGAAATGTTCCTAGGAATGACACATGAATAATTATTTATCCTTCCGAGGACAGATCCCATTCCCCTCCTACCTTCTGTGAACTGAGGGACTGGGTGGGTGTTTTGTCTTCCACAGCAGGCAGGGAGGTCGCTTGCTGTGTCTTCCATCCCCCTATATGTGTTTTTGAATCTCTTTCTGTCTTTGGTTTGAAATGAGATGACTTAAATTTTGTCCTGGCCCTGGATCAGACAACGTTTATTTGAGATCAACAACCTCACCAATAAACTCAAGGAAATCTGTGTTATTAACATTGCCCTTTATAAGGCCATCCGCTTATTTATCCATCTTTTGAATAGGGAATGTTTCAACCAGCTTGCCAACAATAAAAGTCACAAGTTCCGTCACCTTAAAATGTCCCAAACCACACTTGTGGACACACAACACCAACTCTCTTCCTCCATTTCTACTGTCCACACATCTACTGACGTTGATGACAACAATGACCAGGACAATATATCCCATAGACAGGTGGTCTGCATACCCCCTGTCATCCCCCTTACCACCTCTGAGCGGGATGCCCTTAGCAGGGTCTCAAATCCATCCCACTCAACCCTCGTGCAGACCACATACAGAGAGAACACGATATTCATCCGTATACACGCAGACTAAGACTCCAACTATATTTCAAGAGTAAAGAATAATACTGACGAAGACGATAAGACAACCAACACTGACAGTAACAACTTTCACCCCTTCTCCAAATATCAACCTCGCTCTTCTTTCAGACCAGCACCAGGCCAATCTAATACGCTTGATTTAGTTATAGAGAACATCAAATTTGAGGCTGCCAATTTCCATCCCCGACTGAACTGATAGAACATTTGAACCTCAGTACGGCAGAGCAATTCGTACTTAACTTCGATTTGTTTTATTATTGAAATAACACGAGGGCTCCGCCTCTTTTTGGGCTGATCAGAAAATAAGCAATCCATTAGCCCACAGTATAGCTGTTGGAAACAGTCTATAGTGGTCATGGAGCTCTTTTTTTGTTAATGAGGTTTCTGTGGAAAAATGCTGTGCAATTATTTCCCTAGTTACTGTGGAGAAGAAAAAAAAACCTCTTCCAAAACCAATGAATAGGCCTGCACATCTGACGGAAGCTACTCCCATAGGCCTGCACATCTGACGGAAGAAACTCCCATACGCCTACACTTATAAAATCTCCAAAATTTGCAAAAAGCTACAGATTTTGCGGGATTTTTTTTTTTTTTTTTGCGTTATTATTTTTTGTGTGGCCGCAACGCGCTCGTAAGCGATGCAAAAAAAACCCCGGCATGCCAGTATATTGTCTCAGAATAAAAATGGTTGCTAAACGTTATTCACCTATTTACAATTGTATACACGGCGATTTCTTTTTAAAGGCCTGACGATTCGGCGTTGATAACCCCCAAATTCACATCATGCGCTGAATCCATTTCAGCCTCATGATTCGCCAAATTGGCAACAGTCTTCTGAGGAAGCTGGCGGGATCGACTTGGGGCGCTAGCCAAGCGCTCCTGAGAACGTCCGCCCTGGCACTATGCTATTCCACCGCGGAGTTTTGCGCTCCAGTGTGGGGTAGAAGCAGAAACGTTGAGAAGGTGGATGTAAAACTTCGCAAGTCGATGCACATAGTGTCGGGAACGCTAGCAACAACCCCTAGAGAATGGGGCCCGATAATGGCAGCGATCCAGCCCCCCGATGTCCGGAGGGAGACCATTACGGGAAACTGGCTGAGTAAGATCAAAGAGAGAGGGAATGGGGATACCCCTCTCATGCGCATAATGGACCGTGCCCCCGTTTCGAGCCGAAATAAGTCCCGGCAACCCTTGTACGCAGAATCCCTGACTACGGACAGAGCTGCACATACGAGATGGAAGTCGGTTTGGACGAATTCAATCCCTCGTGGGGGCGGGGACCTACACTCCTCTAAGCTTGGTGAGAAGTTGCCAGGCTTTGATACCAGTAAGAGGAGACACTGGGTAGCTGCGAATCGGCTTCGGTCGAGGAGCTGCCTAACGGCAAGTGCGTTACATCGGTGGGGTCTAACTTCCTGTCCAATATGTCCACGCTGTGGGCAAGAACCCGAGACGGCAGAGCATCTAGTCGAAAGGTGTGTTGTGACGATGCTACCAGGCGGGTTCGCGACGGTGCACGAATGCGGACCGGACTTTGCTGATTGGGTCGATCGTCATAACATAATAGTGTGAACCATAAGAAGCTGCTGCCAAATTGGCGGAATTTTATCATCGCGTGGCGGGGGAAAAAATGGCCTGCGGATGGCGGATTTTTGATGATCTGTAAACTCTTTAAAACAATAAAAGTATAGCAATCATGTCTATTTATATCTTCTGAGCAGCGGTGCGATAATATCACACAATGGGGACGCCATTAGCTCTAAAACCTTCACTCGCTTCGTATAGGGACGCCATTAGCTCTAAAACCCTCACTCGCTTCGTACAGGTGTGGCTGGTTAGCAGCTCTCTCTCTCTCTCTCTCTCTCTCTCTCTCTCTCTCTCTCTCTCTCTCTCTCTCTCTCTCTCTCTCTCTCCCTCTCTCTATGACACCAATATTTCTTATTGGATTTAAAAGAACAAAACCAAAACAAAAGACAAGCTGGGACTGACAATTTATACCTCACATTAGGATTTCCCACTTTGGTGTTGGGGATCAGTCGGTAGATGAAAAAACCCCAAAACAATTAGAGTCTACATACATTTAGTCTCTTGATCATTAGACATCATCTCCGTTTTCTGACATTCCTTTTCTTTCGGGATATCCAGTATTTTTTTTTTTTTTAAACTTACTCACATTTACCAAAACAAAACAAAAATTATGAAATGATATGCTGTGTAATTTCAATATAAATATACTCTATGTGAGGCGAGTTTTAAAAGAAACATTGAAAAGTAATAACCTGACAATCTTTATCATGAAAGATAGCTATCATTATTAATTGTAATATTGATCTAATAATAACATAAACACATTCCGTTGGTAAAATCATGCCTTTGCTGGAGGCTTGTGTAACGGACGGATATGCTTTGCTCATCGAAACCTATTCGATTAGATTGGCTTGATTTGTTTTCATGGGAGTTTTAGTCTTTATTTCAAAACCCTATTTCATTTGTTTAAGCAGTATACAAGAACTAATAAACAGAAAAAATTAAAAGGGTTTTATATATAATTATCATTGTACATTTTCATACTCAGACACAATGATTCCCAACTGAAGTGATATACAGTTGAGGACAGATATGTCAACATCGTCGGGACTGCAGTAAAATGAAGACATGATGTCGATATATCAGTCATTTAATAAAATGAAAGGGGGGAAATGAGAAAATGCGAGATATTAACAATGGAAGTTAATCATGATGATTTGGTGGCCTTAAAAGGAACAATTTTGAAATTTATGATGATTCACTTTATAGACACCTAGTGGAAGGGAACATAACCATGCCTTATAATGTAAACAATGACAGTGATTGGTAAATATAGAGAACTACACAGATTTCACTATCGATGGTATGTATCTTAGTAAAATATCCATTGTTCTACAGCTTGATCAATTGACCCAACACAGAAAACTATGTAAACCTAAAAATTTATAATACGATCAAGAAAATCATGTGATAAGTACTCACCCAATTGGCGGTATAAAAACAAAAACACTGATCAGAGAGAGGTCTGTTTCATTAACGTTATTGGATTAACAACTACAGTGTAACTATGTTTGTCCGAGCACATTTGAAGGTGTGTCACAAATTCCATGTTCTAATTTGTCAAAAATCTACTGGTTAATCCGACTTTAAAAAGTCTGTTACTGTGGTCTGCCTCAAAGCCAAGAATTGTTTTATATATGAACCGTTTCCTCTGCACTAACAAGGACGTCAAATAAATAAGCACTTTCATGAAATTGCTGTGCAAAACATAGCTACTATAGGGAATGAGATTAGCGGAAGAGTAGCGTCCCTTGATTGGAAGTCCCGAGCGGAAAAGTTATTAGAGAGAGAAAGTCATGTTGGTTGTGCGGCATGAGACACTTCACCGAAAGAGAGACGCATGCGCAAAACCATTTTGACGTTCTCTCTGTAAGGTGACGTCCAATCAAGGGACGCTCTTCTACCGCTAATCTCATTCCCAGAAACTGGTCCAGATGGCGCTCTATTCTCAACGGACTCCACATATAGAGCAGTAAAGTTAGGTGCCCCAAACGTAAACAAAGGTCGAGAAGCACGTGGCAAACCACATGTTCCTGTCTTGACAGCTCACGTTCCAATGTAAATAATAGAAAAAATAACCTTTAAAATGTGGCTGTTAGGTGGCAAAAGAAACACATATTCATAAATACTCGATCATGCATCAAATAATGTCTAGATATGGATATTTTATGGAACAAAAGGTAACATTTTCTAAAATTTATCAAAAGTTACAGTCTATCTATTTTTAGACCAGAGCAAATTATTGCGCTGGTGTGAACAAAACGAGAATTATTCGGAGCCTGATTTTCATAATAATTTAGCCTTATATTATTATTTCTGCAACTGTTAGATTTTATGTAAACATATTTTCAATACTGAAAGTGTATTGCCTACAACTCAAACTACAAAATTGGGAGACCTATATTGTGCGTAAATTATTCCGGTCCCTAACGGAAATCACTAGCAACTTGTTATTGTTTACGTTTGGGGCACCTAACTTTACTGCTCTATCGGCAACAACGGCTTTTTCTAAAACTATCGAGATCGATTACTGGTAACAGTGGCCTTGACCTTGCCGGTAATATTGAGACCGAGAAGATGAGCATTGGCACTGCATATATGAGAAATTGAGAAACAGTTGTTTTTTTATTTGGTATTTATGGGAGGGTTAAGAGGTCTGTCTCATTTACCAACAATCAGTCTCCGTTCCAGACCGGGATTTGCTGGGCAGCTTCCAGTCTCATTTGTAGTGGTGCGGGGAGTGGATTCTTGTAAGCCTATTTGTTGAAAACCAAGTAATATTGATATCGGGAATTCCCAATACTGGTATCAGTACCGAGAAATGCTGGCATAGCGGGGACTAGACTTGACCGCTGATATCCCAGTTCTGATCAATGAACGAAGTGTCATTGGACAATGATCTTACATTTTATAGGACTGTTATTTGACATCACAATGGGATATCTCTGTATTTTCTTTGGCTGGTGTGTTTTTCTTCATTGCAGATTATATTGACTGTATATAAATTGCATTCTTTTTTTTTTCTTTTTTTTTTTCAACAAATTATTGCAGGTATCGATGATTCGCAATGTCAATATAACCGTCTTGAGGTAAAATTGATGTCGATATAGGCGATCTTTATTAACTAATGTTAAATAGTGAAAAAAATGGGACTTTGATTTTATGTCAATCTATGCATGCTTTCGATATAAGCATTGTCGATATATCCACTCTGCACTGGTTTTGACCAGACCCTGGCCGGAGTCCTAGCTGGGAGGGAAGCAGTCAAATGCCTAATTATTGTTTTGGGAGATGATATTTTTTTCCTTGTAAATCATCTCTCTATTATGTATTATTACATTTGTTATTTTGAATGTGTAATGTAAGCATTTGGGTGTATTCACTTTGTTGGATTTTGTGCTTGTGTCTGGATGAGACTTATAGGTGATCTCAAACTAAGTCCTTTGACAGTGTGTTCTTGGAATCTACATCTGTTTTCTATTTGAACCAATTCCCCTTTGTCTGACCTTTTCTTGGGCGCTTTAATTGTAGTTCTATAACTTTTTACTATCCCATATTCTCCCTTTTTACTGGCGCTGATATGACCTAACGGTGTTGCAAGCGCCGTAAAACCCTTAAAAACAAAAACAAAAACAAAAATCAAATGTAAAGAAATTAAATAAAAATTGGCAAAGAATATTAAAAGTCTTAAAAGTATAGAGGAATAACAATCAGACATATGCTGTGTGTCGATAATACACTTATACTTATAATAGAATTCTTGCATTACTTACTTAATCCTCTTTGGGCCTTGAGCCACGTAGGGCATTCACCATTTTTTTTGCGATCGGCTGCTTTTGCAGTGGCTGTATTTCAGGACAGGGCTGCTTCCTTTAATTCATTCTCATGGTTCTTCGCCAGGTGCATTAGAATGTTTTTTTATATAAATAAATAATCAATGGAGAATGAAGATGCTTTATAAACTGGTAAAGGTTAAATGATGTTACTATAATAAAACGCATGCCAGATTGGGTAGATGGATGCCTTTAAAGAAACATTACTTTTTCTTGTTCAAATTTGATTGATGTGCATCACAGTTCATCAACACATCTGATCACTTATATTATAAAGGGGATGAAAAATGTGGTATTGTGATTTATACACTTTCAGGTTTAAACCACTAGCAGAGTGTACTGTTTGTTTTACATTTCATTGAAAGAATTGAAAAGACATTAAAAAAAGTTTTGTCATATATTTGTTACTACTCTTTTAAACTGCGTTTTGATTTGCTTTTATTTTGTCTCTACTAAAAGTATTCCATACTTATAGATTTCGATGATATGCTTTGTTAAAAACGTCATACGTGATAATGTACTGTTCCCAACATATTACACAACTTGTATGTGATTCACATTATTTTTATTTTTCACCAACTGAGTGGGGATCCTGACCTCCCATAGTGGGCAGGGGGGTACATACTGTGTCTTCTATCCCCTTATATCTATTTTCCAACATGCTTTCTATCTTTGACTTGGAATGAGATTACTTGGTTTTGTCCTGGCCCTGGCCGGGAACTGGGAACAAATAGGGATCAGATGTAGATTCCAGGAGCATACTTGGTTTTGTCCTGGCCCTGGCCGAGTCCTGGCTGGGAGGGAAACAGTCAAATGCATAGTTATTGTTTTGGGAGATGATATTTTTTTCCTTGTAAATCATCTCTCTGTTATGTATTATTTTATTTGTTATTTTTAATGTATCCTGTAAGCATTTGAGTGTATTCCTCTTTGTTGGATTTTGTGCTTGTGTCCAGATGAGACTTATAGGTGATCTCAAACTAAATACATTGGTGGTATGCTCTTGGAATCTACATCTGATCCCTATTTGTTCCCAGTTCCCCCTTGTCTTACTTTCTCTTGTGTGCTTTAATTGTAATTCTAGAACTTTTTACTATCCCATTTTCTTCCTTTTTACTGGCGATGATATAACCTAAATGTGTTGCAAGCGCCGTAAAACCCTTAAAAACAAAAACAAAACAATATTCTTCACCAATCCATAAAGGAAAAAAACTATTAAAGTTGATGGTCATTTAAAAACGAAAATGCCTACTGCTATAAATAATATCTACATATAAAAAAAATTAGTCATTTTATTACTTCTTATACCTTAACGCATTTCTATAATTTTGAAAAAAGGATCACTTTCCTTAACATACTTTACATCTTACTTTAAAATTTAGTTTGTCATAATTCACATTTTGTCATACTACGTGTATATATATATTTAAATTAAAAATCTGTGGTTGAATAAAGGCCAATATACCTAAGCAGCATGCAATTAAAAAAAAATTGTTTGTTTTTCAGGGGTTTTATATCCTCCTACATCTGTTGTCATTGTCACATGGTTTTGGTCTGAAACGCGTTATCTTTTTTCGGTGAAAAGCAATCAGACGCTAGTTAGTGAAAAAATCCTGTGAGATATTTTATCCCCTGTAAATTATATCTATGTCTATCGGAAATTGTGTGTATTATTAGTAGTAAAATCATTTTCCCTTTCTTTCACCATATTTTACACTACCAATACCAAACACACCTGGGCTGGTATTTCTGGCTGAGGTCAGGCTGTCTTCTATCCCTGTGTATCTGTTTCACAAGTTGCTTTTTGTCTTTGTCTTGGAATCGGATTACTTAGTTTTGTTCTAACCTTTTGTTGGCTGGAGTCCTTGACTATTTCAGGTGGTCACCAAAAAAGACAAAACGCGCTGCCATTTTTTATTTCTATTTTTAAAAGTTATAAAGCTATCTTTTTCAAATTTTTATTACTATTAGAACTATACTAGCAAAATACTTGAATGAACGGTTTTTTAATAATATAAAAAAATCTTTTAACACCACCTAAAAATTTCGATTTTGAAAAGATGATGCAACTTATTGTGGCATTGCGCGTTTTATTTTTTAAAGAAGACACGTGTTGCCATGCCTGGGAAACTCTATGCTGATAATTACATGAAAACTATTGGAAGAAAATCTTTTGTCAGACTGTGAACACCTTTACCCAGGAAGGATTTCATTTTTCAACAAGATGGTGCTACATAGGAGCAAAAGAACACAAGGTTTTATTCGAAGTACGAATATTCATTTATTTCATAGAGAACAACAACAGGCTGCCTCAATCACCCGGCATGAATCCAACGGATTACGGAATTTGGAATTCTTTGACCGAGAGTGAACAAAGATCTGCATTCACAGAAGAGATATTGAGAGGGAGAGATAACCATTGAGGAAATTCGGAAGTGCATTTAAAGTCGGAGAAAGAGACTACGATGTGTTTGTCATTAAAGGGGACGGTAGTGCTATTGATCACTTAAAGTGTTTGTCATTAAAGGGGACAGTAGTGTTATTGATCACTTAAAGTGTTTGTCATTAAAGGGGACGGTAGTGTTATTGATCACTTAAAGTGTTTGTCATTAAAGGGGACGGAAGTGCTATTGATCACTTAAAGTGTTTGTCATTAAAGGGGACGGTAGTGCTATTGATCACTTAAAGTGTTTGTCATTAAAGGGAACGGTAGTGCTATTGATCACTTAAAGTGTTTGTCATTAAAGGGGACGGTAGTGCTATTGATCACTTAAAGTGTTTGTCATTAAAGGGGATGGTAGTGCTATTGATCACTTAAAGTGTTTGTCATTAAAGGGGACGGTAGTGCTATTGATCACTTAAAGTGGTTGTCATTAAAGTGGACGGTAGGGCTATTGATCACTTAAAGTGTTTGTCATTAAATTGGACGGAAGTGCTATTGATCACTTAAAGTGTTTGTCATTAAAGGGGACGGTAGTGCTAATTGATCACTTAAAGTGTTTGTCATTAAAGGAGACGGTAGTGCTATTGATCACTTAAAGTGTTTGTTATTAAAGGGGACGGTAGTACTATTGATCATTTAAAGTGTTTGTCATTAAAGGGGACGATAGTGCTATTGATCAATTAAAGTGTTTGTCATTAAAGGGGACGGTAGTGCTATTGATCATTAAAGTGTTTGTCATTCAAGGGGACGGTAGTGCTATTGATCACTTAAAGTGTTTGTCATTAAAGGGGACGGTAGTGCTATTGATCACTTAAAGTGTTTGTCATTCAAGGGGATGGTAGTGCTATTGATCACTTAAAGTGTTTGTCATTAAAGGGGACGGTAGTGCTATTGATCACTTAAAGTGTTTGTCATTTAAGGCGACGGTAGTGCTATTGATCACTTAAAGTGTTTGTCATACAAGGGAACGGTAGTGCTATTGATCACTTAAAGTGTTTGTCATTCAAGAGGACGGTAGTGCTATTGATCACTTAAAGTGTTTGTCATTCAAGGGAACGGAAGTGCTATTGATCACTTAAAGTGTTTGTCATTAAAGGGGACGGTAGTGCTATTGATCACTTAAAGCGTTTGTCATTAAAGGGGACGGTAGTGTTATTGATCACTTAAAGTGTTTGTCATTAAAGGGGATGGTAGTGCTATTGATCACTTAAAGTGTTTGTCATTAAAGGGGACGGTAAAGTTATTGATCACTTAAAGTGTTTGTCATTAAAGGGGACGGTAGTGCTATTGATCACTTATAGTGTTTGTCATTAAAGGGTACCGTAGTGCTATTGATCACTTAAAGTGTTTGTCATTAAAGGAGACGGTAGTGCCATTGATCACTTAAAGTGTTTGTCATTAAAGGGGACGGTAGTGCTATTGATCACTTAAAGTGTTTGTCATTAAAGGGGCGGTAGTGCTATTGATCACTTAAAGTGTTTGTCATTAAAGGGAACGGTAGTGCTATTGATCACTTAAAGCGTTTGCCATTAAAGGGGACGGTAGTACTATTGATCACTCAAAGTGTTTGTCTATAAAGGGAACGGTAGTGCTATTGATCACTTAACGTGTTTGTCATTAAAGGGGACGGTAGTGCTAATTGATCACTTAAAGTGTTTGTCATTAAAGGAGACGGTAGTGCTATTGATCACTTAAAGTGTTCGTTATTAAAGGGGACGGTAGTACTATTGATCATTTAAAGTGTTTGTCATTAAAGGGGACGGTAGTGCTATTGATCACTTAAAGTGTTTGTCATTAAAGGGGACCGTAGTGCTATTGATCATTAATGTGTTTGTCATTCAAGGGGACGGTAGTGCTATTGATCACTTAAAGTGTTTGTCATTAAAGGGGACGGTAGTGCTATTGATCACTTAAAGTGTTTGTCATTAAAGGGGACGGTAGTGCTATTGATCACTTAAAGTGTTTGTCATTCAAGGGGATGGTAGTGCTATTGATCACTTAAAGTGTTTGTCATTAAAGGGGACGGTAGTGCTATTGATCACTTAAAGTGTTTGTCATTTAAAGGGACGGTAGTGCTATTGATCACTTAAAGTGTTTGTCATACAAGGGAACGGTAGTGCTATTGATCACTTAAAGTGTTTGTCATTCAAGGGGACGGTAGTGCTATTGATCACTTAAAGTGTTTGTCATTCAAGGGAACGGTAGTGCTATTGATCACTTAAAGTGTTTGTCATTAAAGGGGACGGTAATGCTATTGATCACTTAAAGTGTTTGTCATTAAAGGGGACGGTAGTGCTATTGATCACTTAAAGTTTTTGTCATTAAAGGGGATGGTAGTGCTATTGATCACTTAAAGTGTTTGTCATTAAAGGGGACGGTAAAGTTATTGATCACTTAAAGTGTTTGTCATTAAAGGGGACGGTAGTGCTATTGATCACTTATAGTGTTTGTTATTAAAGGGGACAGTAGTGCTATTGATCACTTAAAGTGTTTGTCATTAAAGGGGACGGTAGTGCTAATTGATCACTTAAAGTGTTTGTCATTAAAGGAGACGGTAGTGCTATTGATCACTTAAAGTGTTTGTTATTAAAGGGGACGGTAGTACTATTGATCATTTAAAGTGTTTGTCATTAAAGGGGACGGTAGTGCTATTGATCAATTAAAGTGTTTGTCATTAAAGGGGACGGTAGTGCTATTGATCATTAAAGTGTTTGTCATTCAAGGGGACGGTAGTGCTATTGATCACTTAAAGTGTTTGTCATTAAAGGGGACGGTAGTGCTATTGATCACTTAAAGTGTTTGTCATTCAAGGGGATGGTAGTGCTAATGATCACTTAAAGTGTTTGTCATTAAAGGGGACGGAAGTGCTATTGATCACTTAAAGTGTTTGTCATTAAAGGGGACGGTAGTGCTATTGATCACTTTAAGTGTTTGTCATTAAAGGGGACGGTAGTGCTATTGATCACTTAAAGTGTTTGTCATTCAAGGGGATGGTAGTGTTAATGATCACTTAAAGTGTTTGTCATTAAAGGGGACGGAAGTGTTATTGATCACACAAAGTGTTTGTCATTAAAGGGGACGGTAGTGCTATTGATCACTTAAAGTGGTTGTCATTAAAGTGGACGGTAGGGCTATTGATCACTTAAAGTGTTTGTCATTAAATTGGACGGAAGTGCTATTGATCACTTAAAGTGTTTGTCATTAAAGGGGACGGTAGTGCTAATTGATCACTTAAAGTGTTTGTCATTAAAGGAGACGGTAGTGCTATTGATCACTTAAAGTGTTTGTTATTAAAGGGGACGGTAGTACTATTGATCATTTAAAGTGTTTGTCATTAAAGGGACGATAGTGCTATTGATCAATTAAAGTGTTTGTCATTAAAGGGGACGGTAGTGCTATTGATCATTAAAGTGTTTGTCATTCAAGGGGACGGTAGTGCTATTGATCACTTAAAGTGTTTGTCATTAAAGGGGACGGTAGTGCTATTGATCACTTAAAGTGTTTGTCATTCAAGGGGATGGTAGTGCTATTGATCACTTAAAGTGTTTGTCATTAAAGGGGACGGTAGTGCTATTGATCACTTAAAGTGTTTGTCATTTAAGGCGACGGTAGTGCTATTGATCACTTAAAGTGTTTGTCATTAAAGGGGACGGTAGTGCTATTGATCACTTAAAGTTTTTGTCATTAAAGGGGATGGTAGTGCTATTGATCACTTAAAGTGTTTGTCATTAAAGGGGACGGTAAAGTTATTGATCACTTAAAGTGTTTGTCATTAAAGGGGACGGTAGTGCTATTGATCACTTATAGTGTTTGTCATTAAGGGGACGGTAGTGCTATTGATCACTTAAAGTGTTTGTCATTAAAGGGGACGGTAGTGCTAATTGATCACTTAAAGTGTTTGTCATTAAAGGAGACGGTAGTGCTATTGATCACTTAAAGTGTTTGTTATTAAAGGGGACGGTAGTACTATTGATCATTTAAAGTGTTTGTCATTAAAGGGGACGGTAGTGCTATTGTCTCAATTAAAGTGTTTGTCATTAAAGGGGACGGTAGTGCTATTGATCATTAAAGTGTTTGTCATTCAAGGGGACGGTAGTGCTATTGATCACTTAAAGTGTTTGTCATTAAAGGGGACGGTAGTGCTATTGATCACTTAAAGTGTTTGTCATTCAAGGGGATGGTAGTGCTATTGATCACTTAAAGTGTTTGTCATTAAAGGGGACGGTAGTGCTATTGATCACTTAAAGTGTTTGTCATTTAAGGGGACGGTAGTGCTATTGATCACTTAAAGTGTTTGTCATACAAGGGAACGGTAGTGCTATTGATCACTTAAAGTGTTTGTCATTCAAGGGGACGGTAGTGCTATTGATCACTTAAAGTGTTTGTCATTCAAGGGAACGGTAGTGCTATTGATCACTTAAAGTGCTTGTCATTAAAGGGGACGGTAGTGCTATTGATCACTTAAAGCGTTTGTCATTAAAGGGGACGGTAGTGCTATTGATCACTTAAAGTATTTGTCATTAAATGGGACGGTAAAGTTATTGATCACTTAAACTGTTTGTCATTAAAGGGGACGGTAGTGCTATTGATCACTTATAGTGTTTGTCATTAAAGGGTACCGTAGTGCTATTGATCACTTAAAATGTTTGTCATTAAAGGAGACGGTAGTGCCATTGATCACTTAAAGTGTTTGTCATTAAAGGGGACGGTAGTGCTATTGATCACTTAAAGTGTTTGTCATTAAAGGGGCGGTAGTGCTATTGATCACTTAAAGTGTTTGTCATTAAAGGGGCGGTAGTGCTATTGATCACTTAAAGCGTTTGCCATTAAAGGGGACGGTAGTGCTATTGATCACTCAAAGTGTTTGTCTATAAAGGGGACGGTAGTGCTATTGATCACTTAACGTGTTTGTCATTAAAGGGGACGGTAGTGCTAATTGATCACTTAAAGGGTGTTTGTCATTAAAGGAGACGGTAGTGCTATTGATCACTTAAAGTGTTCGTTATTAAAGGGGACGGTAGTACTATTGATCATTTAAAGTGTTTGTCATTAAAGGGGACGGTAGTGCTATTGATCACTTAAAGTTTTTGTCATTAAAGGGGATGGTAGTGCTATTGATCACTTAAAGTGTTTGTCATTAAAGGGGACGGTAAAGTTATTGATCACTTAAAGTGTTTGTCATTAAAGGGGACGGTAGTGCTATTGATCACTTATAGTGTTTGTCATTAAAGGGGACGGTAGTGCTATTGATCACTTAAAGTGTTTGTCATTAAAGGAGACGGTAGTGCTATTGATCACTTAAAGTGTTTGTCATTAAAGGGGACTGTAGTGCTATTGATCACTTAAAGTGTTTGTCATTAAAGGGGCGGTAGTGCTATTGATCACTTAAAGTGTTTGTCATTAAAGGGAACGGTAGTGCTATTGATCACTTAAAGCGTTTGTCATTAAAGGGGACGGTAGTGCTATTGATCAATTAAAGTGTTTGTCATTAAAGGGGACGGTAGTGCTATTGATCACTTAAAGTGATTGTCATTAAAGGGGACGGTAGTGCTAATTGATCACCTAAAGTGTTTGTCATTAAAGGAGACGATAGTGCTATTGATCACTTAAAGTGTTTGTTATTAAAAGGGACGGTAGTGCTATTGATCACTTAAAGTGTTTGTCATTAAAGGGGACGGTAGTGCTATTGATCACTTAAAGTGTTTGTCATTAAATGGGATGGTAGTGCTATTGATCACTTAAAGTGATTGTCATTAAAGGGGACGATAGTGCTATTGTTCATTAAAGTGTTTGTCATTCAAGGGGACGGTAGTACTATTGATCATTTAAAGTGTTTGGCAATAAAGGGGACGGTAGTGCTATTGATCACTTAAAGTGTTTGTCATTAAAGGGGACGGTAGTCTATTGATCACTTACAGTGTTTGTCATTAAAGGGGACGGTAGTACTATTGATCATTAAAGTGTTTGTCATTCAAGGGGACGGTAGTGCTATTGATCACTTAAAGTGTTTGTCATTAAAGGGGACGGTAGTGCTATTGATCACTTAAAGTGTTTGTCATTAGAGGGGACGGTATAGCTATTGATCACTTAAAGTGTTTGTCATTAAAGGGGACGGTAGTGCTATTGATCACTTAAAGTGTTTGTCATTCAAGGGGACGGTAGTGCTATTGATCACTTAAAGTGTTTGTCATTCAAGGGGATGGTAGTGCTATTGATCACTTAAAGTGTTTGTCATTAAAGGGGACGGTAGTGCTATTGATCACTTAAAGTGTTTGTCATTCAAGGGAACTGTAGTGCTATTAATCACTTAAAGTGTTAGTCATTCAAGGGGACGGTAGTGCTATTGATCACTTAAAGTGTTTGTCATTAAAGGGGATGGTAGTGCTATTGATCACTTAAAGTGTTAGTCATTAAAGGGGACGGTATAGCTATTGATCACTTAAAGTGTTTGTCATTAAATGAGACGGTAGTGCTATTGATCACTTAAAGTGTTTGTCGTTAAAGGGGACGGTAGTATCTATTGATCACTTAAAGTGTTTGTCATTAAAGGGGCGGTAGTGCTATTGATCACTTAAAGTGTTTGTCATTAAAGGGGACGGTAGTGCTATTGTTCATTAAAGTGTTTGTCATTCAAGGGGACGGTAGTACTATTGATCACTTAAAGTGTTTGTCATTAAAGGGGACGGTAGTGCTATTGATCACTTAAAGTGTTTGTCATTAAAGGGGACGGTAGTGCTATTGATCACTTGAAGTGTTTGTCATTAAAGGGGACGGTAGTGCTATTGATTGTTGGTAAATGAGACAGACCTCTTAACCCTCCCATGAATACCAAATAAAAAAACAACTCTTTCTCAATTTCTCATATATGCAGTGCCAATGCTCATCTTCTCGGTCTCAATATTACCGGCAAGGTCAAGGCCACTGTTACCAGTAATCGATCTCGATAGTTTTAGAAAAAGCCGTTGTTGCCGATATGTGGAGTCCGTTGAGAATAGAGCGCCATCTGGACCAGTTTCTGGCCATACCACTATAGGGAATGAGATTAGCGGTAGAAGAGCGTCCCTTGATTGGACGTCACCTTACAGAGAGAACGTCAAAATGGTTTTGCGCATGCGTCTCTCTTTCGGTGAAGTGTCTCATGCCGCACAACCAACATGACTTTCTCTCTCTAATAACTTTTCCGCTCGGGACTTCCAATCAAGGGACGCTACTCTTCCGCTAATCTCATTCCCTATAGTTGCTATGTTTTGCACAGCAATTTCATGAAAGTGCTTATTTATTTGACGTCCTTGTTAGTGCAGAGGAGACGGTTCATATATAAAACAATCCTTGGCTTTGAGGCAGACCACAGTAACAGACTTTTTAAAGTCGGATTAACCAGTAGATTTTTGACAAATTAGAACATGGATTTTGTGACACACCTTCAAATGTGCTCGGACAAACATAGTTACACTGTAGTTGTTTATCCAATAACGTTAATGAAACAGACCTCTCTCTGATCAGTGTTTTTGTTTTTATACCGCCAATTGGGTGAGTACTTATCACATGATTTTCTTGATCGTATTATAAATTTTTAGGTTTACATAGTTTTCTGTGTTGGGTCTATTGATCAAGCTGTAGAACAATGGATATTTTACGATAGTGAAATCTGTGTAGTTCTCTATATTTACCAATCACTGTCATTGTTTACATTATAAGGCATGGTTATGTTCCCTTCCACTAGGTGTCTATAAAGTGAATCATCATAAATTTCAAAATTGTTCCTTTTAAGGCCACCAAATCATCATGATTAACTTCCATTGTTAATATCTCGCATTTTCTCATTTTCCCCCTTTCATTTTATTAAATGACTGATATATCGACATCATGTCTTCATTTTACTGCAGTCCCGACGATGTTGACATATCTGTCCTCAACTGTATATCACTTCAGTTGGGAATCATTGTGTCTGAGTATGAAAATGTACAATGATAATTATATATAAAACCCTTTTAATTTTTTCTGTTTATTAGTTATTGTATACTGCTTAAACAAATAAAATAGGGTTTTGAAATAAAAACTAAAACTCCCATGAAAACAAATCAAGCCAATCTAATCGAATAGGTTTCGATGAGCAAAGCATATCCGTCCATTACACAAGCCTCCAGCAAAGGCATGATTTTACCAACGGAATGTGTTTATGTTATTATTAGATCAATATTACAATTAATAATGATAGCTATCTTTCATGATAAAGATTGTCAGGTTATTACTTTTCAAGATTTCTTTTAAAACTCGCCTCACATAGAGTATATTTATATTGAAATTACACAGCATATCATTTCATAATTTTTGTTTTGTTTTGGTAAATGTGCGTAAGATAAAAAAAATAAATACTGGATATCCCGAAAGAAAAAGAATGTTAGAAAACGGAGATGATGTCTAATGATCAAGAGACTAAATGTATGTAGACTCTAATTGTTTTGGGGTTTTTTCATCTACCGACTGATCCCCAACACCAAAGTGGGAAATCCTAATGTGAGGTATAAATTATCAGTCCCAGCTTGTCTTTTGTTTTGGTTTTGTTCTTTTAAATCCAATAAGAAATATTGGTGTCATAGAGAGAGGGGGAGAGAGAGAGAGAGAGAGAGAGAGAGAGAGAGAGAGAGAGAGAGAGAGAGCTGCTAACCAGCCACACCTGTACGAAGCGAGTGAGGGTTTTAGAGCTAATGGCGTCCCCATTGTGTGATATTATCGCACCGCTGCTCAGAAGATATAAATAGACATGATTGCTATACTTTTATTGTTTTAAAGAGTTTACAAATCATCAAAAATCCGCCATCCGCCAGGCCATTTTTTCCCCCGCCACGCGATGATAAAATTCCGCCAATTTGGCGAATCATGAGGCTGAAATGGATCCAGCGCATGATGTGAATTTGGGGGATATCAACGCCGAATCGTCAGGCCTTTAAAAAGAAATCGCCGTGTATACAATTGTAAATAGGTGAATAACGTTTAGCAACCATTTTTATTCTGAGAAAATATACTGGCATGCCGGTTTTTTTTTTTTTTTTTCATCGCTTACGACCGCGTTACGGCCACACAAAAAATAATAACGCAAAAAAAAAACAACAAAAAAAATCCCGCAAAATCTGTAGCTTTTTGCAAATTTTGGAGATTTTATAAGTGTAGGCCTATGGGAGTAGCTTCCGTCAGATGTGCAGGCCTATTCATTGGTTTTGGAAGAGGTTTTTTTTCTTCTCCACAGTAACTAGGGAAATAATTGCACAGCATTTTTCCACAGAAACCTCATTACCAAAAAAAAGAGCTCCATGACCACTATAGACTGTTTCCAACAGCTGTACTGTAGGCTAATGGATTGCTTATTTTCTGATCAGCCCAAAAAGAGGCGGAGCCCTCGTGTTATTTCAATAATAAAACAAATCGAAGTTAAGTACGAATTGCTCTGCCGTACTGAGGTTCAAATGTTCTATCAGTTCAGTCGGGGATGGAAATTGGCAGCCTCAAATTTGATGTTCTCTATAACTAAATCAAGCGTATTAGATTGGCCTGGTGCTGGTCTGAAAGAAGAGCGAGGTTGATATTTGGAGAAGGGGTGAAAGTTGTTACTGTCAGTGTTGGTTGTCTTATCGTCTTCGTCAGTATTATTCTTTACTCTTGAAATATAGTTGGAGTCTTAGTCTGCGTGTATACTGATGAATATCGTGTTCTCTCTGTATGTGGTCTGCACGAGGGTTGAGTGGGATGGATTTGAGAACCTGCTAAGGGCATCCCGCTCAGAGGTGGTAAGGGGGATGACAGGGGGTATGCTGACGACCTGTCTATGGGATATATTGTCCTGGTCATTGTTGTCATCAACGTCAGTAGATGTGTGGACAGTAGAAATGGAGGAAGAGATTTGGTGTTGTGTGTCCACATGTGGTTTGGGACATTTTAAGGTGACGGAACTTGTGACTTTTATTGTTGGCAAGCTGGTTGAAACACTCCCTATTCAAAAGATGGATAAATAAGCGGATGGCCTTATAAAGGGCAATGTTAATAACACAGATTCCCTTGAGTTTATTGGTGACGTTGTTGATCTCAAATAAACGTTGTCTGATCCAGGGCCAGGACAAAATATAAGTCATCTCATTTCAAACCAAAGACAGAAAGAGATTCAAAAACACATATAGGGGGATGGAAGACACAGCAAGCGACCTCCCTGCCTGCTGTGGAAGACAAAACACCCACCCAGTCCCTCAGTTCACAGAAGGTTGGAGGGGAATGGGATCTGTCCTCGGAAGGATAAATAATTATTCATGTGTCATTCCTAGGAACATTTCAGAGGCGTGTCAATGTTGTTCCTAAGACTAAGAAATTAAGTGCTGATTGTACTTTCCATCTCTGTGAACATCTATATATTGTTCACAAAAAGTTTGGCTCCGTAGACAAAATGTGGATTATGTATGTATGTATGTATGTATGTATGTATTTGTATGTATGTATGTATGTATGATGTATGTATGTATTGTATGTATGTATGTATGTATGTATGTATATGTATGTATGTATGTATGTATGTTATGTATGTATGTATGTATGTATGTATGTATGTATGTATGTATGTATGTATGTATGTATGTATGTATGTATGTATGTATGTATGTGATGTATGTATGTAGTGTATGTATGTGATGTATGTATGTATGTATGTATGTATGTATGTATGTATGTATGTATGTTATGTATGTATGTATGTATGTATGTATGTATTATGTATGATGTATGTTGTATGTATGTATGTTATGTATGTATGTATGTATGTATGATTATGTATGTAGATATGTATGTATGTATGTATGTATGTATGTATGTATGTATGTATGATGTATGTATGTATGTATGTATGTATGTATGTATGTATGTATGTATGTATGTATGTATGTTACGCTCTTTAAGATCCAACTCTCAATCACGATTATGCGTTCCTAAAAAGACCTATGCTGATCTTACATTTATTCATGCTGCTCCCGCTGTCTGGAATTCTTTACCATTCAGTGTTAGGACAAGGGTTGTCGATTCCCAGTCATCTTTTAAAAAGAAATTAAAATCTCATCTTATGAGAAGCTCACTAGATTAAATAAAATATCCTTTTGATAAGATATACATTTGTTACATCAAAATTCTCATGACATAATTTATAATCTCCCTTCATGCGCCATTATTGTTAAATGTCCTGATATGATTTTATTCAATAATTTATGTTAACATATATTTTTCGTCTCTGTATGCATATGCCTGTTTTGGTGAATGTGTGTGTCTTTGTGAGGATGTGTGTGTGTGTGTGTGTGTGTGTGTGTGTGTATGCACGTTTGTATAAATGGGTGTGTACAAAAAAATTTTTAATGATGTTTTACAATTTTGTGTGCCTAGAGCTGTTTTGTCAATGGAATTGGGGGCTATACAAATAAACTTTATTATTATTATTATTATTATTAATTGTAAACAGTGGAAAAGTTGGTGGTGATTGGTCCAGTGGGTTCGGAGCCTTAGTGTTACCAAACAATCCAATTTGCCAGATGTATAATTAGATATGTATAAGTAAACTTTATTCATTGCAAAAATTGGACTTACAAGTACAAGCATGGAAGTCATGAATGAATAGATAATAGTAAAAAATTTTAATTTAAATTTTTTACATAAATATATAAAACGATAGAAGAATAAATGTGGTATGAATAAATACAATAAATGAATAGTATATGGATATTGCAAGTAGAATGATAAACTAAAACATAATCCTCCTTTAAATAAATCTTTATCAATAATGATTATATATGTAAAAAGGTCTATAAATATGGAAGTAATTCTTTAAAATACTACGATTTTTTAAAGACTGTCAAGGTATACGTTGTGTTTTGAATTATAAACCTTAATAAATATATCTATATGAGCATCTCCATGGAGCATTTTCACAAATTCAACAAGTTTACGCACTTTTTACCTCAGCATCACTTATTGGCACTTATCCGATCCATTTCTATTTCATGCTGTGCGAGCCGCTGTCAGACGTCTTTTTTTCTTAATTCCAATTCTCACAATACCCATTGTGTTTAAAACTAAGTACTCTTTCACATCTGAGTCAAGTGTGGTAATGTAAATGTATCTTGATTTTCTAATCATAACTTGATGTAACAAATTGCGGCCCCCTTCGCCTTTTTCTTTGTAATATTTACATAAAATCCAGAGCTGTCAACCCTAGCCCATGTCAAAGTGTACAATGGAGAGGCCAAATGAGTAAGAGTTTGAAAAAACGTGTACAATCCTACAAAAAGGATAATTAATGCTAGATCTGATGATGGGCAATTAGACCAGACTAGCAATATTTTTAATGATATTTAAATAAATGAGTAAACTTACTCTTTACAAACTATAGATTGTTCGAAGATGATGTCACTCAGGCCTTTGTTATTGTTTTTTGCCATCCGCGTTTATGAGTACTTCTCACTAAACTGTATTGACCAGACTATAAGCGATCACGGTTACACACAGTTTTGTGTGTTGGTCCGTTTTACTTCCGAATGGCAATGTTGTGAACTTCTTAGCCAAGTGCATACTATCTATATAAATAGTATCCACTTCCAGAATCCATTTATAAATCTGACATGACCCAGCCCGAAATCATTATATTGAATTCCCCATATGACCGTCTAGGTCAACAGATTAAAGTGTTGAAGTACACTAGAAGAGTGCATGATTGTGAAAAAATGCTTAAATTTAAATTGTAACAATTTAAGAATCCCTACAATTCTCACCAAAATACGTACATTGAGCAAAAATGCGTAAGAATAAGCATTTGGCACCACTGAAAATACAGTACAAAATCAAGGTCTGAAATGATACACACATGCATACACATGCATCAAATTATGGCACACCTTCATACTCATACCTGTACATAGGATAGGATAAGATATATATATATATATATATATATATATATATATATATATATATATATATATATATATACATACATACATACAAACATACACCACACACACACACACACACACACACACACACACACACACACACACACACACACACACACACACACTAAATCATTATTTCAGTATATTATTTCCACTTCTTACAAGAAACATAATTATTTACAAATAAACTTCACTGTAAAAAAACAAAGCAAATTATATGATAAGACAACAACGATTAAACTGATATGGCAACATGACTTCAAACGATATGCTGTATTGTAATTGTACGATAACATCAACACCACAACCTACAGGGAAAACCTGTTATACAAAAACACCTGGGACTCAGTTAGAACGTATATTATTTTAATGCTATTACAAATACTTATAGTATTAATTTAAAACAAATTTTGCTCATCATCTGTAGGGCATAAGTAAAGTCTTTTGGTTGATTGACCTTTCATACGTCACATTAGTGACCTGTCGTCTCAATACGTTATTATGCCGGAGTGATTTAGATAATGAAAATTGAATTTCTAGTTTTAAAATATGAGACTTTGATAAAGTTTTACAGATAAGATCAAACATAGTTTCATAAAGCACAACAAACTGAAATTCATATTTCTAATCATTTCAATTTGAAATTCACATTTCCGCATCTTGTTCATCTTGAATTCATAGCAATTTGAGCTGATGGATTACATTTGATTATCAGTTGAACAAACAGATTATTACTGTTTTATTATTTATTACTATTACTACTAAAAGCATTAAAAACATTTTGTCACTGTTACACACATGGCAATAAGACCATGCTCTGTAGTCCTGATTACTTCCACTTTATCTCACCCGAGCTCTTATCACTCAAAATAAAACATTCCCTATTTGGACGAAAAAGTTTACATGTAAAAGACAAGAAAATTGAATGATAAAATGTTGATATGTCATGCTACCTTGTGAACATGATCACAATAGACTGGACACATTTGTAACACTTGTCAAAATGGATAGTGAGAGAGGTGACTTGTGACATGGTAGACCATAGTTCGTGTCTCCGAATACATCTCTTCATTTTAATCTAACGATGGATGGGAATCTGACTGGAAAATATAGAGAAAGAAAATCATGTTTAAAATCTTTAGGAATCTAAAATCAATGCAATAAGACACAACCATATGTGACTCACCACCTCAAAGTGGTATTATGTCGGGATGAACTAGATGCTGGATATAGAGTTTAAAGACTCAAATATGAAACTGGGCTTAATATCTATTCGTCATGGTGGAGAATAAATACAACTTCGTGCATTACAAAAGACTCGAAGATTGTATTTGGTAAAATTTTAATTCAAAATTCACTTTTCCCGGTACGATTCATTCCAACATAATACCGTTTTGAGACAATGGGTCTCATATGTCATAAAATTGATAAGTTTAAAAAAAGAGAAGGGAGCTCAAAAACTAACAACAAATAAAATGAAAATATATTAAATTCATTAACAGTAAGATTAAATTTCTTGAACTCACTCAACCTTAACGCTCTGTCTAGATTTGTAAGACATTTCAAACATTGAAATCAAATACTCTCAGTTGCTCAATCTAAAAGAAGATATGCATTTGAATAGTTTTATTCAACAATCACTATTGATTAAAAAGAAAAAGTTGTAGCTTTTATAGAGCAAACATCTAATTCTTCACAGAAACATGTAAAAGTAACCGCTGCCAAATTTATCATGTTTAATGAAATTCCCAACATGACACACTTTCTAAAATTAGATTTCATTCATCAACCTTTGAACAAAATAAAGAAAGTATGTTTTGTTTGTAAAGAAAAATGGTTCACCATTCTTTAGATCTATAGTCTATGAAGAATGACTTGTTAGAATATTTCACTGGAAAAGTCCATAGCGATAAAATTGGAGTCAGAAGCAAATAGAGATTTGTGTACATCATACATAGCAAGATAGTTGGCATTAGGATTTAAATAGTCTCAGACATTTAAGTTTTTGCCACTTATTAAATAGAATATTCTAAGTGAAAATTTAATTGAACTAACATCTTTGACTATGAAGCCTTCAATTAAAAACTCTATTGCTAATAAACTTAAACATAAATGGGTTATTTCCTTTTATTAATAATAAGTAAAATTACTATATTTTGATTTATAAAATTTATAATGATCTTTTTTTTTTCTATATTATTTTGTACGAATCTTGAATTACAAAGTGGGCAGCTTTAGGAACGGTATTTGGTTCATAATGAATTCTCTAGAACCATTTTTTAAGTATTTAACTTGTCTTTGCATATTACATACTTGCGAATTTCCTATCATTTGACCAAAGTAATAGTATTGGTTGTATGTAGTAGTACTAGTAGTGAATGCTCAAAAAAAAAAAAAAAGAGAGAGAGAGAGAGAGAGAGAGAGAGAGAGAGAGAGAGAGAGAGAGAGAGAGAGAGAGAGAGAGAGAGAGAGAAAGATATGGATCATTAGATAACATATATGGAAATATCTTGCTACTGTTGCAAAATGTCATCTATTGAATTGAAGACAGCTCAAAACTTACTCATATCTTATGTACTGGGCTAGCAGATATCACCATCACAACTTCATTTAGTACATCATCATCTCTTACCATCACCACTTCTACAACTGCCATCACAGCATTGTCACTGCCACAACCACCGCAACATCACTTTTACCACCACCCACACCACAGCTTCATCATCATCACTACCACCACTAGAGCACCATCGCTACAACAACCACCACTTCTTCCACTGACACTAGCACCAATACTACCAACAGGTTAAGGGTCTTTTGGTAATTTCTTTGAGTGTTTCGATAGCAATTTCCTTTGATATTGCAATTTCTGAGCCTTATACTAATTTAAAATGGTCATTACGTTTTGGTTTCTCGGTAAATCGATCACCAGAGATGGCTTGAATGATGAAGGTCAGAGGCAGAGTTTATTTTTATTTGGGTTTGGTGCAAGCCTGTAAATCTTCCGACTATTGTCGGATTTCCGACAGTACGATTTTCTCTATAAATATAAGTGCTAATATCTTATTTTAAAAAATTAATTGTAAAAATAAAATTCGTAACGTCAAAGAATAGAACCAATTAAAAAGAAAATAAAAGACTTATTTCGTTCCTCGAAAAATTCAGATTTTATTCCGTTTCAAATGCCGACTTAAAAAAAACTTTTTATTTTTCGCATCAAAGACAAAACAAAACTAGGCCGTCTATAATATTATCATGTCACCTACACGCTCCGTTTGACGTGGATGTATTCACTGCCTGGCTACTGTGCCACAGCCAGCGAGAGAGGGTTGCGAAGTTCGTGCAAGTCATCAAACACATGCCTAGTCAGTAAATAATGCATGCACAGAAGTGTGTTGGAGCTTCTCGGACCGGAAGGTTTCTCTCTATTTTGCTACCGACACACATGCATTTCTCCGTGTCTTATTTCTTTTTCCCTATGATTTATTGGTTCCGTCTGGATGTGAGACGGAAAAGTAATTATTCGAAATATCTGTTCTTTTGCGAAAGCTCTCACACAACCGCACCGCCTCCTCTTCTTCTTCTTCGTTGTCTTCTTCTTCTATAAGAATTGATCCAAATAAACGAAAGAATCAGCGTAAACATTTAACACAAACAGGAGCGAAGATACGCAGCTTCCCGTGTCAAGCACTAGATACACATCCTTCAAAAGGGTAGGAATTGTTCTTCCTTTCATTTTACAACTAACTCAGAATTGGGATTTTTTTTGGTACCATAAAATAAGGACCTCATTATAAATAAGTAGGGGTACGTGACATGATTTGACTAGTCAATTGACATATCATATCTGTGTTGTGTTTTTTAATTAATCCATATTTTTGTCCTGTTGTGCCTATTTTCATGTGTTCAAAAAGTTCCGACAACTTTTTCACCAACCATTTACAGGCCTGGTTTGGTGTTAGCTTTTATATAAATTTTTGTATAGCGTGTACTTTTTTTTCCACATGTGCGGACAAAATACACTTTTTAGGAACATAGAATACACTTTTCGTCCTGGGAAGGTTGGCAGGTCTGATAATAGTCGAGATTGGTTCTAAGATGATGTATTCTTGTGTACCACCGAAAAAAA